>NW_024342647.1:91043-132082 GCF_902729225.1 Pteropus medius | reverse complement strand
GTGTATATATATATATATATATATATATATATAAACCCTATTTTAACCTTTTCCCCAACCTCAGACTAACATTTGTTGAAGATCTGCTATGGACCAGGCACTGTGCTGGACACTTTACATGTGTTACTACATTGAAACTTTTGAACAGTCCTAGTTGCTGGAGGTATTACTCCTGTCTTGTTTACATGGGAGAAAACTGAGGTTCAGAAAGGGCATTTAACTGCCCAAGGTCACACAGGTAGTCAGTGCCAGAGGGAAGTCCAACTCCTACCTGACTTTGAAGTGGGTCCTTAATCAGCACTTTGGTTCATGAGACTTCATCGAGCACAGACTCGAAGTGCGCCTAGCATTGTTCTGGGCCCCGAAGGTGATAGAAGCAGAAAGCTTACCTTCTCAAAACAATAAGAAAGCTATTTCTCATAAAGGACTGCATGTAAAACAGTAGCTGGCAAATAGTAAACAGCGAAAAAGTGGTAGCTCTTCTGGAGACAGATTACACATTTATACTTCACCTGTTTGGCAGACTCTTCTTGAATGCCTCAGATAACCAGGGAGTGAGCAGAAAGACCGCCCAGCAGGAATAATGATAACACAATAGCATTGACAACTGATAATGGGCTTGGGGCTTTTTAGTTTTCAAAGTGCTTCTAAATCCTTTATCATGTTGAACCCATTGAGCAAAGCTTTGCAGTTTCTATTAAATTTTCATGATGTGCATGAAAAGATATATTCTCTGTTTTGGGGGTACAAACTGTGATATGTACAGAGGACATGTAGTTTATAGATTATGATGTTTAGGTTTCCTGCATTACTTTTTAACCCTTTGATGAGTCTTGGACTGAAAGTGGTGTGTTTTTGTCACCTGTTAATTAGTATTTCCATTTCTTCTTGCATCTCCTATAGATTCTGCTCTATGAAAGTGCTGGTGCGTTTGATGCATAGATCGCCTGACTCATGTCTTTGTCTCTCTCAGTGCTTGGAGTCTGAATTTTGTCTTCTCATCTATCGAGATCATAGCTCTTGCTTGCTTTTTGTTTACATTTGTGTTAACGATCTTTCCCATTCCTTTATTTTTAGCCTTTTGGAATTACTGTATTTTAGGTGTGTGGTTTTTCTTTTCTTTTTTTTTTTGAGTTGGGTTTTGTTCTGTGAACCATTCCGAAACTTAAAATTATCTTTATTTTTAAATGTGGTAAAATACATATAACATAAAATTTGCCATCCTAGCCATTTTTAAGGATACAATTCAGTAGTGTTGAGGACCTTCACATTGTGCAGCCACCTCCAGAATTCTTTTTACTTGATAACAAACTGCACCCA
This sequence comes from Pteropus medius, assembly GCF_902729225.1. Classification (NCBI taxonomy): domain Eukaryota; kingdom Metazoa; phylum Chordata; class Mammalia; order Chiroptera; family Pteropodidae; genus Pteropus; species Pteropus medius. The sequence goes on along the minus strand of NW_024342647.1, from coordinate 130,762 downwards.
TCAAACAACTTCCCCCGCCTCCCTCTCCAGTCCCCGTCAACCACCATTCTGTTCTCTCTCTGTGAATTTGACTCCTCTAGGTACTTCCTATATGAGGAACCATACAGTATTTGTCTTTTTGTGACTGGCTTCTTTCACTTAGCATCATGTCCTCAAGGTTCATGTTGTAAGGCGTCAGAATTTCCCTCCTTTTTAATGTCTGATAATGTTCGATTGTGTGTACATATGAAACTTCTTTTAAGAAGTGACTTAAACTCATTTATATTTGTTAAGACAGGCATACCCCAGAGATATTACAGTTTTTGTCCAGGCTGCCACAATAAAGCCAGTCATAATCCTTTTGCTCGTGGAGGGTCTTGCCTTCAGTTTGTAAAAGACACATCTCAATAGAATGAAGTGCAGTAAAGCAAAGTATGCCTGGACCGATGCGTTTAGTAGAACCCATTTTCTCTTCATGTGCAGCATTAATGCGAGGTGATTCAGTGTCTAAAACCATAGCAGATTAGGAACAGATTAGATTGGGGAAGAAGATTGCTCCTGCCGAGAGGAAGTTCAGGAAGTTCGCTGTTGAATGAACAAATAAGCGATGGCCCCTGTCTCTTGCATTTCTTTCTTCTGGTCTCTATTTTAATCCAACCTGTTCTGTTAGGTTAGATCAACCTGAAATGTAGCCTTTATCGTGTCACTTTTCTGCTTAAAAACCTTCAAAGGCTTCCCATTGCCTGCAGAATTGTGTACAGACTCTTCGCCCTGACATTCAGTACCCTCTGCGGTCTGGCCTGCTGTGTCTCTTCAGTTGTGACACATCTCCCCAGCTACCCCAGTGCAACCAGTGCTTAAGCCAAATGGAATTAATGAAGTTTCGTGCTGCTTCCGCCTCCACATCTTTACTCATTCTGTTTTCTTTTTCTGGTATTTGTACCCTTAAACTGCTACCCCACCAGACAGATAAAATTCCTGTCTTGCCTTTGGAGACCTTGGTCCCACATCCCTCCCTGCACTAACACATTCATTTCTTTATCTTTACGTTTTTCCTGATCCTAGACCTGCGTGTGCCTGTTGAGCACCTCTACCTGGATGTGCCTCAAACACCCCGAACCCAGCCAGCCCCACCTGGGATCCACATTCCCACCCAGGTGCTGAGCCAGGACTTTTGGAGCCATCTGTGCTCCCTCTCCCTCGCCCCCTCATCTAATAAGTCACCGAGCCCTGCCAGTCCTACCTGCAAAGTGCTCTCCTTTCTGGGCACACGCATGGGTGGTGCGTTCCATGGAACAGATGTGGCAAATGGCCTGTCCTCGCCAGGTCTCTGGCACCCTGCCTCAGGGGCAAACACCACTAGGGCTGGGTAAGCTGTGTAAGTCCTTGCAAGAAAGTTCCCTGCTCCTTGAATCTTTGTATCCCTGACCAGCGCTGTGCTTGGCGCAGAGCAGGTACTAAAGACGTGTTTGTCCAGTTGCGACCAGCCTGCCAGGCCTGGAATACAAATGAAGTCAACTTGCATCGATAACCCCGTTTCTCTTATTCCTACCCGCGTGCTCAGACCTCCATCTTCACCTGCCGAGCCGGCCTCGGGAGTTTCTGAGCATCTTCGAAAGGCTGCCTCCCGCGCTGTCCGCAATCACAAGGGCCACCACGCTTCTCTCCCGCCCAGGCGCCCCCGTGCTGGTGTCTGCACCTAATGCCACTGGGGGGACCTTTGCCTGTGCTCCTGCTAGGATTGTCTGTGTCAGTGACAAGAGTGCCGGTTCCTGGGCCTGGGAGCATGCTGGCCGGGGTCCCTGAGAAGACAGGAAAAGGTCTCTTCCCTAATCCCATACCACCCTTGGCCACCCGAGTCCACAGCAGCCTCACTTGGGCCGAGTCCCTCAAGTCTCCCAGCCCAGGAGCTCCTCCACAGGCTGACGACTGCTCTGACGTGGGCTCAGCTGGCATGGGCGGGCAGGGCACACACGCCTTCTCTCCCTTCTAGACTCCAGCCTCAGCCCAGATGGCCCACTCTTCGCTGTTAGCGGTAGGGGCCAACCTGCCTTGGGCCTTTGCCATTATAGGCAACTCTAGAAGCTAGTTATTGATTTGCTCACTTTACAACTGAGGAATCCGAAGCACAGAGAGGTTAAATTGCTTGTTCAGAGACACACAAGACCAGACAGGAAGCTTGGAATCCGGAGAGTCATGTCTGACCCCCGCTAGGTAGCCTCAGTAAGTTATTTTAACCAAGACCAGAGTGTCTGGAAAGGGCCTTGCGGGGTGCCGCAGTGGGCAGGACCAGGCTTATGGGGCCTGTCCCAGTTTTGCCCTGTCACCAGTAAAAGTCACTCCATTTTCCCATGGGTACCAAGGAGGGGCTTGGACAAAACTGGTGGTTTCTCACTGAACGGGACAACCCAGGCTGGTCCCTGACAACATTTTCACCCATTTGGGGCAAAATAAGTAATGTAGCAAATGTTTTCATACAATTTAACAAGGACTATTTTCTATTCTTAGATCTTTCTCTTTCTAGATTTTGTGTGTGTGTGTGTGTTAAAATTATTTTTCTCTTATAAAAAGTAGTGATTCTAAAAAAAAAAACATTAGAAAAATAAATAAAAAGTTTGTCACCTTTTCTTGGTCCCCTCCATCTTTTTTTCTTAACTTTACTAACGCATGAATCCCAAAGTCTAAGAGCTACAGGACCCCACGCCAATTTCTAGAGCTAATATCCTCAAGGCTGTCATCCAAGGGAAGCTGGAACCGTAACCAGGGAGAGAAGTGACAGAGGAAGGCAGTTTGACCTGTGTGGGTGTTAGGGACCCAGTGGGTGAGCAAGCGGTGGCAGGGTTTGGAAACAGGACAATAGTCAATCAGGAGGGTTCAGAGACCCACAGGGGAAGAGGGATGGGTAGGGGGAGGTAAGTAAGAGAGGAAAGAGGAAGACAGGGAGAGAGACAGGGAGAGACAGGTACAGGACCAGAGGGAAGGAGAGAGAGGCCGAATCGCGGGGAGAAAAGCGCACAGCCACCCGCGCACACAGGCAGGTAGGGACAGGAAGCGATGGCCACAGTCACAGAGACAAACGGTGACAGTGAGACAGTTAACCCATCTCTCGAAAAAGACACCTAGAAATAGAGACACAGAGGAAGATAGAGACAGAGTGTAAGAGAGAAAGAGACGGAGGGAGAGAAGGAGAAGAAAGAAAAAGAAATGGAAAGAGGCCATTTAGATGGAGAGGGAGCGAGGCAGACACGGGGGCGGGGGTAGGGGAGTGAGCGGGGCGGGTGGCCGCGCACTGCCCCAGGGGCACAGGGTGTGGGTGGAGGAAGAGGCAGCACTGGCGGGGACTAGGGCTGCAGGGACCAGATAAGGACGCCTGCCAAAGGGAAGCCGAGGGAAGGAAAGACGTTTACAAACCCCGGGGGGAGAAAGCCAGGGAGGCTGCCCCGGGCCTCAGAGAACAATGGGTACTTGACTTCAGTGGGTCATTAATGAGACAATTAATGGAAAGAGTAACAGAGGCATCCCCAGGGAGGCCTTGGAGAGTGGGTAAGTGGAATTATTGTGGAGGGCGAGCGGGTGCTTCTGGGCGGGGGGGACTGTCGCCACAGTCCCAGATGTCCAGTATGCCGACTGCAGATTCCTGGCCTGGGGCATGGGGCCTCCCCACATATGCCCTGTGCTCCCTCCACCCTGGACTCCCGCCAGCCCCCAGATGCGTCCTGGCTTTCCTATCCCCTCCTTTACGGCCGCCCCTCCCTCTACGCGGAATGTCATTCCTTGATTATCTCCATCCATGGAAACCCTACCCATTCTGGGGGTTAATAAATGTGGTGCATCCACGCGCTGCGATGGTGAGCCCGGGCCACGTGTTTCAACAGGAATAGAGCCCCCGAAACATAATGGGCTGTGGAAAAAGCGAGTGGAGTCAAATACACAGTGTGACACCACTTAACGTAAATTAGAATGACTTAAACAAAAAGTCGTTCTTTAAAAAAATTATTCCTGACCTTACTTTGCATTAAAAGTTATTTTTAAAGGGGATTTTTATTGCAAAGGGATACTTACCAAATTTATAATGGTGATTACCACTGAGGGGAAGACTCAAAGTGTACCCTAAAGTCATTTTATGTATCTCTATGTACATCATATACATAAAAATAACAAAATACTTATTTTGGGTTGTAAAAATAGGAATGATAGGAATGGTTGTTACCCTGTTTTCTGGGTTTTTTCTTTCCCCCTGTGCTTTAAAATTGTTGAAATAGAGAGACAGACAGACATCCTATCTACCATCCTCTAGACCCAGCTCAAATGTCTCCTCCAGGAAGCCTTCCAGGAGCCCGCCCACCAATCAGATGTGGCCCTTCTTTTTCTTGATATCTAATTCTCAGAGCTCAAAGCGCTTTCCCCCCTTGTTTTTTGGTTTGTGATGTTTATGGACTGTCTTCCCCGCTGAACAGAACCTCCTTGAGGACAGGGATTTCCAGCACAGAGGTGGTGCCCAGGGGTGTCTGTGAGACTGAATTTACCTCTCCTACCCCACCACTGTAGGAAGCAAACAACGAAGGCTCTGATCACCTCTCGGATCCAACACACGCAATCATTTGGGGGGCAGGGCAGTGGGCTCCTGACCTTCAAAGCATGGCTTCTGGAATGGGGACCTAAGGAGAGGGACGGCTGCTATTCGCAAAGGTTTGCTGGTCTTGTTTGCTGTGACCAGGATATCAACCCATTGCTTGAAGGCTGGTCGTTTGTGGCAACATTGCTAACAAAGCCTCAAACCAGAGTCCCAGCAGAGTTCCCCTCACCCACCTCGGTGGGCCAGAGAGGCATTTAGCTCCTTCCCCCCAAAGCTGCCTATTAAAAAACAAAAACAAAAACAAAAACACTTTAAATCCTTGAACTCCCAGTGAATCACAGTCGCTGGTAAAATGGCACCACTGTAGAGGTGGCAGGAAGAGGGACATTCGTTCTGGCCCACCCATCCAGGCAGCATCGACGTATCCATAACCACAGCCACCATTTCCTGAGCATTCACTCCATGCTCTGCCTGGCGCTACAATATCTGATTTAATTCTCACAGTGCCCTCTGGTCTTAGATTTCCTCACCCCTGTTCTACTGATGAAGACTCAGAAAGGCTGAGTGACTTACTCAAGGTCACGGGATGGCAGTAAGTATTGGACAAGGGACTCAGGTCTGACCTATTCGGCGGAGGATGTGTCTCTGGTTTGGGTGGTGGGATGCATAGCTCTCCCTACTTCTAGGCAACCCGCCCCCTGCCCCCGCTGTACAAAAGGGGATACTGAGGCACGGGGAGGGAAAAACTCATCTGCTGACAACATAACAAATGAGTGGTAGAGCTGGGACTTGAACCCAGATTTTCAGACTGCTTCCCGCTCCCCTGGCTGCCTGGCGGACACTACCATACAGCAGGGCAGACTTCACCTCGGGCATTTTAATCCACTGGGCTTTGTGGTGTCTTATGACTTATGGGACATGAAACTGTAGGGTTGGGGGAGCAGGGAGGGACCTTAGAGATCTGCTCCTCTGACTCCCTATTTGTAGTGATGAGGAATTATTTTTATTACTGAGGCAACATTGGTTTATAACATTATATAAGTTTCAGGTGTACAACGTTATAATTTGACATCTGTATATACTGCATCGTGCTCACCATCGAAAGCCTAGTTTCCCTCCGTCACCATACAATTGACTCCTTTTACCCATTTCGCTCTCTCTCCAACCTGCTTCCCCTCCGGTAACCGCCAATCTGTTGTCTGCCTCCGAGTTTGTTTTTGTTTTGTTTTGTTTGTTTTATATATATATATTCCACATATGCGTGAGATTCATACAGTATTTGTCTTTCTCCCTCTGACTTATTTCGCTTAGCATAACATGCTCAAGGGCCAATCATGTTGTCACAAATGGCAAGATTTCATCTTTTTATGGTCGAGTAGTATTCCATTGCGTGTATGCATGTGTGTGTGCGTGTGTGTGACACATCTGTATCCATTTATCCATCAATGGACACTTAGGTTGTTTCTATATCTTGGCTAATGAGGATTTTAAAGCCTAAAGAAGGCAAATGACTCACAAGACCCCTTTGATGTCAGAAAGTCCGTACCAAATAAAGCAGCTCGTGATCCAGAGTCCCTTGAATTTTCAGAACCTATTGACTCTGGTGTTAGATCTCATTATAATAATAAGTAACTCGGAAGTCAAATCAGAGCAGATTGGAAACTGAGTTAGAATAAGGAGACGGGCAGCGTCCACACAGATCTGTCGGATGCTGAACACATGAAGGAAGGAAGGAAGGAAAGGAAGGAATAAATGGAATAGCTGAAGGAAGGAAGGAAGGAAGGAAATAGGAAGGAAATGAAGGAAGGCTGTTGAAGGGAGGAGGGAGGAGGAGGGAGAGAGGAAGGAAGGAGGGAAGGAAGGAAGGAGGAGAGTGTGGAGGAAGGAGGGATGTATGAGAATAAAGGAAGAAGAAGGATAGCTGAAGGAAGGAAGGAGGAGGGAGAAGGAAGGAGGAGGAAGGGAGGGACGGGCTGCCAGGAGGAGGGATTTCTACCTCTTACCTGATTTCCTTCCTCTGATTCCACCTCTTGCTGTCAAATGAATCTACTTAAAACAGCCTTTGCTGTGACATGGCCCCAGTGGCTCCGCATTGCCTGGATAACTGAGGAGCTACCTAAATAATCTCCATTCCCCAGAAGCTGGCCTCTCTGACCCTTCTCCACGTGGTGACCTCTTCAAAATGTAAATCATGCCACTCTCCCTCAGAGGCTCTCTGTCACCCCCAGGAAATAGTCCGGAATTCTTAACTCAAGGTCTTGACCACGAAGTCTGACCTGGGCCAGCTTTCCAACCTCAGCTCACACCAGGCTCTCCCTTGCTTTGACTCCAGCCAGGCTGGCTTCTCTCTGGTCCCCACAGTGCCTGTCACTGCAGGAATTTCTCAGGCCATCCCTCTGCCTGGGGTACTCCAGACCCTACTCTGCCTTGCTAACTCCTGCACATCCTTTAGGTCTCAACCCAATGTCACTGCTTCGGGATGGCCTTCCCTAACCTCCTCAGACTGGGTCTGTACCGTCGGTCACCTGTTCCCACAGCCACTGGACAGCCCCCTGTCCCCTTTGATTGTATGTGGCATCTTCAATGTCTGTCTCCTGCCCAAACTGTGAACTCTAGAAGAGCAGGGGTTGTCCTATTCACCTTTGCAACCTGGGTGCCGGGTATGAAGCCTGGCACCCACTCTGGACTGTATAAGTTTTTGCTGAATGACTGAAGACATATATTAGGCTGCTCTTTGAAATTGATTTATTCATCCAACGGATATTTATTGAGCAACTGCTAAGTATCAGGTCTGGTTCCCCACGCTCCACAGTGGTGAGCACTCTGCTTTGGAGTCCCTGCCCTCATGGAGCTTGCAGTCTACTTGGAAGAGGCAGATATTAAACAGATAAAGAAACAATGCAATGCCAGACACAGCTAAGTGCTATGCAGGGATAAGGGAAGGGCAGTGAGTGAATGAGTGAGTGTGTGTGTGTGTGTGTGTGTGTGTGTGTGTGGGCGGGTGATTGCCAATTTAGATGGGGTAGTCAGGGAATGCCTCTTGGAGGAGGTGACATTTCATTTCGGGGATGAGCCACGGTTCCTGAGAGACACAGGACCCTCTCCCCTCTCAGACTGGTCTGGCCCCAGGTGTGTCGAGGTATGTCAATCCCAAATCCCCAAACCCTCCCTGCCCCCCAAGGCAGGAGCCAGGAAACCAGAAGAGGCCTTTGGCGAGGCTTGGGGGGCGGGTGCGAAAGCCCGAAGCTGCTCTTCACAACAGCTGTGATTGGACTCTTTCTGCGTGGAGAGAGGCGGCGATTGCTTTGTGCAGCGAGGACTCGCTGATTGTGGCCGGGCGATTGGCACCCACAGACCGCGGCCGCCAGGGTTTACCGCGCACCCCCAGCGCCACGGCGGGCCGTGCGCAACACGCCAGCCCAATCTCGCCTCCTATATTCAGAGTTGATTAGACGCTATTTCTGCCTGGATTTTCAGAAGGCTCAAGAGCTTTTTTAATCACTACAGTGGCTCATTACGGTTTTGCAGTGACACTCATGTCCTTCAGTTCTCTTCTCAGATTAGATTCTATAGTCAGATGAATATTGGATGATTTCATTACATACAAATGCAATCAACAGTTTTGCATAAATTTCTTCTCTTTTCTTGAGTTTCAATTGACCCCAGCACCCATGGTGGCAGGCGCGATCCACATGCAAATGAGCTAGGTTTGCAGCGCGGAGAGGGGCCGGGAGGAGGCGGGCCCTTGCGCCAGCCCGGGGTGGGAGCGAGCCTTGATTGCTCAGGCTTTGGGAGAGGCCCTGGGTGGAGGGGGCGCAGCTCCAGGGCAGCCAGTGTGGCCGAGGGCACCCCCGTGAGGGATGATGTTGCTGCAGGTGAACTGAGGCACAGGGATGCTCAGAGCGGGGCAGGCTCACTCTCTGAGCAGAGAACCGAACGTGGAGTTTCAGCCCTGGAAGCTGGCCATAGCGATGTGCTTAGGCTGCTTGGGCCGGCGCTGTTTGACACCTGGTATGGACATGTTTCAATATTTTAACAACTGGTTGGGGTTTAACAGTACATTCCTGCTGGTTGTTAGCTCTGAGCCAATGAATGCTGTTGTCGTTATCATCATGAACACCTTCACCATCATCATGTCTCCCGGAAGGCTGGAGCGGTGGCCACCAGGACAATCAGCGAAAGTCTAAGACAGTCTTGGCCAATGAGTAAGAGGAGCCTGGCCAGTTGCCCTACATCACTTTCTTAACTTCTCTTTTTGGGGAGGGGACCGAGAAGTGGATCTTCTCAGAATGCCTCCTTTATCCGGAGACTGAATCCTTTCTTCCACATTCCTGTGAACAGGTATGGCAGCCTGGGCTCGTTCTCCCCTCCCTGAAGCAGCCTCTTCCGCTTCCTCAGCTCCTTGCCGACAAGGCGCTTTCATGAGCCCTCCTGGGCCTGACCCTGTGTTCTGTCTGGGCCCACCACCCACTTCTCCTCCCTCAGCCCATGACACTCCCTGAGGTCAGCAGTGGGGACTGGACTCTGAGGAGTCACCCTTGTCTAGGGCTGGTCTTCTAGGGCTGCAGCTTCTCCACGCAAGAGGACAGTCTCCAGCCTCCCACCTGATCTCTCCAGCAGCGGCATGAGGCGGGCGGAGAGGACCAGGGTGAGAACTTTGGACCTGAAGGTCTGCTCGGACAGGAGTCTGTGCATCTCAAAACTCACTGCATTCAGCAGGTTTATAAAACCTCCCCATTTAAACAGAGAAATGAAAGAATAGGATCAGGGACCCAGGGAGAGACATGTGCACACACGAGAAGTCAGGCACCCATCGAGGATGTGACCTGAGCTACAGTCATCATCATAGACAGACACGACAGAATCCTCAAGTGGATAAAGCCAGAGCTACAGACATGGGTGTGAATGAGACACATCTGTGCTGCCATAGCCCTGAGCTCAGGCCCCTGCCTATCACTGCCCACAGCTCCCTAGATCAGGGTTACATAGATCCAGAGTTCAAACTAAAGCAGGAGCGCCCAGAAATGCTCCCATGTTGCTGGTGGGACCACAGGTCTGGAGAGGGGAAGGCTGGGCACATAGAGCCACACAGCACTGAAGCCAGAGCCTCCCGCTGCAGTCTGGGGGCTGCGTCCCTATTCCTCTGGCTGTCCTTGAAGGCCACTGCCTCGTCATTCTGTCCTTCTGTGTGCAGTCACGAGGGGCCTTTCTTCCCCCGATGAATGGACCCACCTCTTGCTGCTTGATCATCTGGTTCCTGCTGCTTCTCAGCCTCCCCAGGCTCCCTTTTCTGAGCATCTCTGTGTACATCTCTCTCCCCCGTCTCCCCTTCTCCAGCCTCGATCGAGTCTTTCTGTCTGTCTCTGTGTCCCTTCCTCTCTTTTCTCTCTCTCTGCCCCGTCTGTCTCCTTTTCTCTCTGTCTGATCGCCTGTTCCCTTTGCCAGGCCACACCTGCTCATGCTCTCAGTGCCTGTTTCCCCAGAGCTGGCCTCTGATGGGATTGGTAGATCTGAGGCTCCAGGCTGCGCCCCCCCCCACCGGCCCCCGCACCTAGAGCTCTGGTGCCTGGAAGGAGGAGGTTGGGGGAGCAGGTTGGTTTCTACATTCTTCAGAGCTTTTCTGTAGTGGCCAGCACTAGGCCATCCATTTTCTCTTCCAGTCGAATACAGCAAGAAAGGAGCCGTGTCTCTGTTCTAACTCTGGCCTGGAAGAGGGTGCTGAGATGTGGGGGTGGGTAGAGATGAGGGGGGCTCCTACTGACTCTTCAAGCAGACTGGGATTATTCTACCTAGGCCCCTGTCTTCAAGCTGGGTCCGAATCTGCTGCTGTCTATGGCAGGCTACCCCCATGGGAATTCCCCTCCCGCCCACCCTCTCTCCAGCTCCTCCCGGCAGAACGAACTGTTCCCCCAACCCGAAGGAAGTCTGGTCTGCACCCACCTCGCCACCTCGTCTCTTTTCTTCTTCATCTCTCTCTCCCCCAGGCACAGAGGACTGCTTTCCTTGGACTCTCCTGCTTTCCAACCCCGGGCCTGGGCACACTCGGGGGAGAGAGGAGAGAGCTGGGCTGTCGAGGCTGGCAGGTCTGTGCCAAATCCCAGCTCTGCCACTTGCTAGCTGGGTCATCTCAGACAACTAACTTCACCTCTCTGAGCCCAATTTCCTCATCTGTCAATGCAGGTAACACTCCTTTTCTTGCAAGGTTGGCATGAGGATCGAGTGGGTAATTTACATAAAAGTACCTGGTATAAAGCTAGGCACAAAGTAGACATGCAATAAAGTATTTGTTATGAATAAGTGAATGAGTAAATGATGAATGAATAGTAGAATCTAGACAGGCAGAAATAGGGCATGGAGAAGGAATGCCAGGTGTCAGGAACAGCGCAAGCAAGGGCTCCGGGGCAAGAAGTCTTGGAGAGGGAATGGGGGGCCATGAGCGCTTAGCACAGATGCAGAGTCCAGAACCCCAAAGAGAAGTCTCAGGGAGCGGGGAAAGGAATGGCCAGAGGATAAGGAACTCACTGAGTGTCAGTGATGCACCAGGCAGCTGAGACTAATGCTAGCAGTGGCTACCAGGAGGGCGGCCCCACGCTGAGGACTTTGCGGGCATTTCCTCATTTAGTCTTCAAAACATCCCTCTGAGGGAGATGCTATTATTCCTCCCACTTTATTATTCCTTCCACTTCAGATGAGGACATGGAGACACAAAGTGGTTTTCCTGGGGCACACGGCTAATAATTGTTCTAGCCAGGATTTGAACTCTGGTCTATCTGACTTCAAAGCTTGTCTTCAGTCCTCCTCCAAAAGGAGGACCCCCACAATTCCTAGGTCATAGGAATAAAATGGCTTAAAGAGACTTCTGGTTAGTGCAGGAGAGTAAATAAAGGCATAATCAGAGAGCCCAAATAGGTGGGGTGCAGGCTGTCACCACGGGTGACACTGGGGCACAGGGGCTCTGCTGCCTGACTGCCTGGGGCTGGGGCTCTTGACCTGGATCTGCTTTTCGCTGTGGTCCATTTCCTTGGCCCTACCTGGCCCAGCTCATGCCTCCTTCTTGCTGGTCCCCAGAAAAGTGGGGAGGGCGGGGCCCCATTCCCAGCTCTGCTGCCCTCTTGCTGCAGGACTGTGGCTGAGCCGATTCCCCTTTCGGATCCTTTTCCCACCTGTGAAATGGGGATAACTGTGCCAACAAGCTGGGTGCAAGTTGAAGGTTAGAGGTGAGCAGGGCCAGGTTCGGAGCAAGTTCTGAGCATTGTCGGCTCCTCCCGTTCCCCGGAGCAGGCCCAGACCCCCATTTCAGAGCAAAATCCAAAAGACGGGATGTGTGCCGCAGTGGCCAGACTCTGCAGCCAGAATGACCGACTCTGTGATCTTTAAGAAGTTCCTTAACCTAGTTCCACAGTTTTCTCATCTGTACAGTATGAGCTCAGGATCCCTTATCTAAAACCTGTGAAATCAAATGGTTTCAGAGCTTTTCTGATTCTAAAGTCTAAAACAGAACATCTCTTATATAGTGTACAGCCACCCCGTTGAGCCTGGGGCATTTCTTATAATCAAACGTATTCATATTTTTTTCAATAAAACATAAGAATGTTCGAACAAGGTAGTGAAATGAACAAAAATAGCTTCTCTTTAGTTCAGGTCATTTTGGCGCCATGTAATTTGACACTAAACCTATATACAACTTTTTGGTCACCGACGATTTTAAGATTTCCATATTGTGGAGAAGAGATTGCGAGCTTGGAGTGTTTGCCTGATGGAGCTGACACGTTGGATACGATGATTTAGCACACGCAAGGCATTCAGGGCCATGCCTGGCATATAGTGAGTGCACAAGACATACACGGTATACAAAGGGTGCCTCCCCTGCTCAAAGCCCTTCTGTGGCTTCCATGTCCTCGGGGTAAAGCAATTTTGAGTGAGGCCCTTTGTGACTGGAGCTTGAACTCCACCTTCGGGTCTTACCTCTACCCTTCACTCTCTACGCTTTAACTTTGTTATCTTTCTTCAATTTCTCAGACACACCCTGCCCCCTCTCTGCAGGCTGTTGCACTTGCTGTGTCTTCTGCCTGAAATGCCCCCTGCTTCTCAAACTGTTTCATCCTGCAGGGCTCACAGCTCTCACCTAAGCACAAACCACGTGCCGGGAAAGGTGCCAGTCTCCACCAGACCGTGATCTCTGGGAAAGCAGTGGCCATCTGCACATCCTTCTCCGGCATACAGTAGGTGTTGAATGAATGAACATTCTTACTCATAAATGGCATCATTAGCTCAGGGGCCAAATACGTGTTTGTTGAATGAATAAATGAAACACAGCTCTGGAAGGAAGATCCCACCCCATATGCATGCCAGGAGAAGATTCTTGGAATGTTCTTCTCTTCCTCTCTCACTCCCTTTCCAGATTCCTTATGTGATTTTTAAAAAAGGGGCCCAGACCATGCAGGGGGCCAGTGAGGCCTCTAGGATCACAAGGGCCTGGGGAGGTGCCTTTAATACATTAGGCAGAAACCACTTGTCCAGGGTTAATAGAGGCCTCTGGGGCCTGGGGAGCAGGGGGAGGGGTGAAGGGGGCCTCTAGCATTCTGGACAATTGCTATAAAATAAACTTCATAATCAGGTAAATGCGTTTATGCGGGGGATGGTTCCCGTGCAGCTGTGGGCGTCCCCCAGGCTGGAGGGGACCTGTCTAATCTCAGGATAATGAAAACGTGGGTCCAATTACGATGCAGGGCTCAGGCCTGGGCTGGGCCGGAGCAGGGGAGCTGGGCCCCTGGCAGCGGAATTAGAACATTTAAGCTGTCAGGCCGAATCCGGGAGAGGCCTGATTACCTGGCCCGAGAAGGGGCCACTTTGGTTTGGTGTCGACTATAATTTCCTGGCCGCCAGCCGTGAAGCCAGGGGCCACCTTCTCTTCCCTGCGATGGGGGTCCAAGCCCTGCTTCTGTGACCTCCAAACCCCCCTCCCCCCGACCCACCCAGAGGGGCTGGCCTGGGCCTCCCAAGATGCCCATGTGGGGCAGAAAGAGGAACAGGTACATGAGTGACACATGCTGAGTGTGCGTGTAATACATGGACACAGGTTAAGGAAAGTGTGTACACTAGCTACGTGTGAATGACACGTTCACAGGAGGTGGATATGGTACATGTGGTATGGATACACTAGGTATGTGTCAATGACACAAGACGTGTCTACATAGATTATGTGCAGCTGATTCAGCAATGGGGTATGCGGGGGACTGCATGGGCTGTAAGTACAGGGTACCTGCATGTGGACAAGTGCACATACAGGGCTGTGTGTATACAGGTTATGTGTGGTGTGTGTTCACAGTTGCGTGTGTTGGTCTGTAAGTGCCATGAGAGTTGGGATCAAGTCCACCCCAGCACCGAACTGGCTGCCTGACTGGGTGGATAGGTGTCGGTTATGTAAATGTTGAAGGAATTCGTATCTGTGTGATAGGTACATGGGAGCTATGTGACGCATGTATTAAAGGTAGCATATGGAGCCCGCATGGAATGAGCTGTGTATGTGCGCGTGTGTGCGCGTGTGCATGCACGTGTGTGTTTCTTGTCCCCGTTGTGTGATATAGGGGCATGAGTGGTGGAAGGCTTCAAGGGCCTGAACTGTGGGGTCGTATAGACCTCCGCGTGAGGCCTGCCTCCTCCGCTTAAAGACTGTGTGATTGCAGGTAAGTCATTTAACCCCTCTGAGCCTGACTTTTCTCATCTATAAAGTGGATGATAATAAGCATCACGGCTAGCATTTACTGAGCATTTACTATGTGCCGGCACTGTACTATAGGTTTCTCACGCATTACTATCTTACTGACTTTTCACAATAATCCTAATAGTAAGTACTACTGTTGCCTCACTTTGCAGGTAGGGAGACTGAAGCTCTCAGAGGTTGGATATTGGCGAAGCCAGGGAATTTGACTTCAGGGCGAGCTTTTAACTGTCAGGCTAAACAGATAGTGCCTATTGCATAAGGTTATCCTAAGGATTGAATGAGGTCATCCAAGTAAAGCACCTAGCACTGTATCTGGCACATAGTAAGTGCTCTGTAGATGTTACCATATTATTTGCACATGATATGTGTATATGGGATCTACAAAACAGGTGCAAGGGAATATGTGGGAAACGTGCATACCATACATTTGTGTCAGAGAGAGACACACGTGTAGGTGTATTTGTGGGTGTGCGCAGTATAGGCATACATTTACACAAGGTGTTTATGCATATGTGATGTATTTTACATAATGAATACAAGACATGTAAACAAATGTTTTATGATATTATTAAGCAGATTATGAATTTAGAAAAATTGCATACTTGAGGTATGCGATATGTATAAGCCTACACTGGCCCTATATTTGTGAATTGAAAAATATATGTAAATGAGGTGGCAATAGATATCCGAGGTCCTGGTCATGAATGTGAACATTTGTGTGTGCATAGAAGTGATACACACCAATATATAGATCTGCATGGGGTGGATTGACATACTGTATGTATGCAATGCATCGCATGTAGTCATGTATATGCACACGTATGTAAAGTGCTTAGACATAGCGTGTGTATATGTATATGGACACACACATTATATATATATGGACACTGATGTAAACAGTGTATGTGTTTGTGTAATGCACATACTTGGGAGTTTATTGTGTATCCTTTTGAGATGTATATATGTGCTCGTAATTCATGTTTTGTGCATCTTTGCCTAAACGCCACCTTCTCGGTTAAAATACCCGTAACGACCCTATTTAAAACAGACCTAATTTCCCATGCCAGTCTCTTCTCTATTTTCTCTAAAAAAAAGGATCACTTTTAAATATACTATGTAATTCATTACTTTCTCCCTCCCTCACTAGAACGTAAGCTTCAAGGGGCCAAGGGCTTTTCTCGGTTTCGTTCACCCCTGAAGCCCCGGTGCCCATCACAGGGCCTGGCACGCTGGAGATGCCCACCACAATTTGTGGAGGCGACAAGCAGATGTCTGCGCGCCTGCAATGCAGCTCCACGCGGCCTATGCAGGATGGAGCTGGGACGCGGCGCGTAGCACGGCCAGGCGGCTGAGCACAAGGGCAGTGCTACCGACTTAAGGTGGCGCACGCACGCACACGCGCGCTTAAGTGGCGTGCTCTGTGTACGTGCAGATGACAGACGTGCACCAGCTGCCGCCGGGCCAGCGCCGGGTCACCTCCGCCCCTGCCCGTGGCCCTGGGTCTGCACCAGGCCCCTCCCGGCCGCTGCCGTCTCCCGGGGCGCGACCCGCTGTACCGGCGCGGCCGGCCGGGCTCCGGCCATTTCCCGGCGGCCCAGGGCGGGGAGCGGGAGCGGGGCCGCGGCCCGGCCGGGCGGCAGGAAGCAGCGCATTGTTCACGGGCCGCGGCCCGGGGCAGGGAGTTCCCGGCCCCGCGCGGACATAAAAGGAGAAAGCAGCGCCCGCGCAGCGGCCGGCCGACCCGCGGCCTGGGCGGCCGGAGGAAGCGCGGCCCGCGCTCCGCTGACCCCGGCATCCGCTCCGGGCCGGCAGCCCGAGGAGGTCGGCCGCGCCCCGCCCCTGCGCTCTTCCAGACCCGGGTTCGAGTCCCGACCAAAGCTTGCGTTGCCTCCGTGTAAAATCTAAAACGAGACGCTTTTTAATTTAAAAACGTGATTGGACCTCCCTGATAAATCCCCCGCCAGCTCCCTCCATCCTGTGCCCCCACTCATGTTCTCTTGTCCCACTAAAAACCTAAACGCAGTCCCTCGAGGGCAAAAGGTACACAGTAAAACGCAGGGGTCATGTTTTATCTTCTAAAGGAAACCCAGTGTAGCTAGAGCGACACCCCTTTGTGCAAACGGGGCTGCCCGTGACAGGGGCCCAAAAGACCCTCTTCGGGGTGGAACTTTGTCTGCAGGCACCTTTATGGATGGGGAAACTGAGTCCTGGAGTGGGGGAAGACTTGCTCAAAGTCATCGATCTCAGAAACTGGATCATGCAGACTTTTTAGAAATCCAGGGCCTTTTCTCCCTGAGCTTAGAAGTACCGCCAGTTTGGTAGTGGTTGTTGATTGTAAAATTGATCAAACAACACGGTTACTGATGTGTATCTTTTCAAACCAGCTTTACACTTATTCCTCAGTTGAGGCTCATCCCCTCTGGAGGTGGCCATGGGTAAACTGAGGCCCGGAGAGGTAACATGTCTTGCCCGAGTTGGTTAGGGGTAGGGGGCCTTCTCCTTGGTCTGTTTCAGTTGCTAACCTGACACAGTCTTGAGTGGGGTGGGTGGGTGAGTGTAATTTGCATGAGGGTTAAGATGTAAGGCAGGAAAAAGTAAGGGATTAGTAACCCCACCCCATTCCAGCCCATCCCAATGGACCCCAGCCCAGCCCCCAGCCCACACACTGAGCTTGCCTTCCTGGAAGGAAAAGACAGAATCTTCACCATTTCCAGGGGCCTGGAGAGTTAAGTGACTCACACCAGGTCAAACAGCCATGGTGTGAGGCAGAGGCTGCCCCTGCCTCCCCCCCCCCCCCCGCCACAGCCAGCCCTCTTCTTCTGGAGAGAATCCCCTCCCTGAGTCCTGACATTTGGGGGACCTGTCCTAGGGTACCTTCACCAGCTGGGCCAGGATATGCTAACTGTGGAGAAATGGCCTTGCCTGCACCCCTGCCCCCACCCAGCCGGGAACCCTACACCGGGGGTAATTGAGATCAGATGCGGCTGTGACCCACAGAATGCTCCCCAGCAACCTGGAAGCATTTATTGTCTGGAAGGGAATCCAGGGCCCACGCTAGGCCGCCCTCCCTCCCTTGCTGTCTCCTCCCGAGGCGGCTGAAGGTGGACGGGGCCCTGCGGAGCCTCTGGTGCTGCCTGGGGGTTAGTGCAGCGGCCTTGATGAATACAACTGCTGAAAGCACCTTCCTGGCTTCCTCCTTCCTGGAGATACGGTTACAAGGGTCCAGACTTCCTGCCCAGCCTGCCCAGCTTCGCAGTGTGAATCCGCAGGCTCCCCAAGAGGGCAGCTCTGTAGGCTCCCCCTCCCCCGCCAGCTGGGGCCACCGCGGGCCCCATCTCGTTCAGAGCTCAGCTCAAATGTCACCTCCTCAGGGAGGCCCTCCCTGACCACCCTATATGAACTGGCCCACCTACTACTGGCAGTCTCTTTCTCTCACTCCGTTTAATTTTCTTCATGTGACTGGTTGGTTCCTGTTTTTTTCTTATAATAATGTTTCTTTCCTGATAACCACCCCTCACACACACACAAGAATGTGAGGACAAGGACCTTGTCTTGTTCACTGCTGTATCTCAGAGCCTAGAACTGTGCCTCGTGCATAGTAGGTGCCCCGTAGACACCAACCGAATGAACAAAGCAGTGAATGAGCCCCCATCTTTGGCCTCTGAACTTGAAACTTGACTTTGAATCTTTTCTCCGAGCTGAGGTTACCATCCTCTGGTTTGTCTCGCATCCTCTGCCTTGACGTCACGAGTCTGGTATAAAACTTCAGTTTCTGATGCTTATTCTCCCTGCGTTTTACTGTCTCAGGTTCTCATCTGGGAGCTGCCAGCTGACCTCCAGCCTCGCATCTCTGATCTTGCCCCTGTCTCCCCAGCCTCTGCTGTGTGACCCTAGGAGAGCCTCTTGCCCTGCCTGAGCCAGCAGACTTCTCCTTCAAACAAAAGCTTACGTGGGAATCGCAGCCTGTGAGACAGATACAAAGAGTAAACGGCGTGAGGCGGCTGATTCTTGAGCACCTGGCTTTTCCCATGTCCCCTAGCGCTGTCCTCAACACAACTTTGCAGACCCCTATGACTTCAAAGAACACCACTGAAAACCTTGGATTTGATGGTTTCTCAGTCTCCCTTAGCTCCGACATCCCCCAGGGCCATTTCTCAGATGTTTGGTCTTAAGCGTTCGTCGAGTGGATTATCAAACATTAATGGGCCGCAATCGTGTGCCAGGGTTTGCTCTAGTCCCTGCTCTCCAAATTCTTGTGTCTAGTTTCTGGTCCCCTTTCCTCATTCAACAGGTAGTCTGGGAGCACAGTTCAGGTTCCAGGGCCATGAAATCTCGGCGAACGTCAGCAGGGCGGCGGCGGCTAATCCCACACCTTAGCGTGATTTAGGAAAAGGCGCCCCCTGCTGGGCAGTTGCCGCCTTGCTGGACCACAGCTGACCATCAGAAAATGCCCCCGATGGAAGAAAGAGGTGCTTATCTTCCTGGAGGACAAAGCCTCACGTTTTGGCGCAGGCTGGCCGGATTTCAGACCCCTTGTATGTGCACAAACTTCATAGGTGGCTCTGTGGTTGAGCGACCTGTATGTGCTTGGTTTAATGCTCTACTATAATTGTCTTGAGATTAAAAAATATTATTGAGCAAGCCACTACACATTTTCATTTCACATGGGGTCCCGCAAATTATGTAGCCAGTCCTGACTCTCCACATAGTCCTAGTTAGATGACAGCAGCCCCCGTTACACAGAGGGGGAAGCGGAGGCCCAGGCAGGGTGAACTATCTGCCGCTGAGGCTCCGTGCAGCCTAGCAGGGCAGAGGCTGGTCCGCCAGCTTCCAGCTGGGTGAGGCTGGACAAACTAGGCTATAGGGGAATCAGGCCTGGTTCCCACCTGGAGGAACTCTGGAGCAGGTGGGAGGGTCACAGGAGAGCATATTTAGAACATGAGGTGTGCAGGGCCCGAGGAAGTGCCTGGCCACATCAGGTGCTGGGTGACTGAGGTGCGGGGCGGTGTGGGGGAGGAGTGACTCTTTCCACCAGGGTTTAGAGAAGGCTTTTTGGAGGCAGTGACAAAGGATCTAACATTAAGGGATGAAGAGGGTTTGAGTCGGGAGGGGAGGTGTCGTCGGGTCTTCCCAAGGAAAGTCTAGCACAAGAAGAGACAGAGAAGCGGGAAAGAGTGGGGAGTGGGAGTGGGGGGAGTAGTGGGAGATGGCCCTGGACAGGCAGGGGGTGAAGGGCCTCAAATGCCAGGGCGAGGGGGTCTGGCCTTTATCCTCTGGATGCGCTTGGGAGGGTCCGCATCCCCACTTTGATTAGAGCAGATCCATATAAATTTGGTCTCTGTTTTATAATTAGGTGAAAGCGGGGGTAATTAGGGTTTGGTTTGTAAAAAAAGATGTCGCCTCTACAAATATGTTTGAAAGCCACAGCTATTAGGGGTGAAAAGCCAAAGAAGGGTTTAAAAGTCCCTCTGCCTGCTTCTGGCTCCCTTGCAAGGCTCACACTCTTTATTGGGTGAAACCTGAGCCTTGGAGAGAAGCAGATGCTGGCTCTGGGTCACAGGCAATATTTAGAATCCAGGACTTCTAGATGGGGCTTTTTGGATGCCTCCGCTGCAGGAGCTCACATCCACCGGCCGGCCTCTAGGTGAAGCCTTCCCAGTGGGTGTGCATCCCCAGCTGACAGCTCCCTTCCTCCTCCAGCCAGCCTTCCTAGAAAAAGGCAGCCTATGCTGCCACCTGGTGGCAACTTGGAGGTAGGCGAGGGTGCAGCCTGGGCTCCGGAGCTAGTTGCACTGTTCTTTCTGGTCCAGACAAGGGACCCGGAGCAGGAGGTGGGTGGGAGTGGCCTTGTTCTGGGGCACTGACCCTTTCAGCATCCTGGAACTATTAGTGATGGTATAGCCCACCCCGAATCTGTCTTTCCTGTCTCACTCAGCACTCTAAGTGTCTAATCTGAAAGCCTGGGTGTTACCCTTGGCACCTCCCACTCCCTTATGTTCTAAACCCGGTTTGTCCCCAAGACCCCAAGTCCCACCAAGTCTGCCTTTTGGGCAGACCTGGAGCATGTCCATTGCTCTCCATCCCCAAGACCACGGCTCAGGTCCAGCTCCATCGTCCTCACGTGGTCTGCTGCAGTAGCAGCATTTGGTCCTCTCCCCACTTGGGCCTGCCTGCCGTGCAGTCTGCACTCAGACGGTCCTTGCTAAAACCCACAGCTACGCACATCACTCCCTACTTAAAACCACCGACAGCTCTCCATTGACCCCAGGACAAAACTCAGCCTCTTTACTGAGGGATCTCTTTGGGAATTGTCCCCTGCTCATCCCCAGCTTCACTTCTTATGGTCCCCCTCTGCTTTCCCTATGTAGGCAGTACAGCAGAGTGGTTACGGGGATAGACTCCAGTGTCTGGTCTGGATGCCTGCTTTCAGACTGCACCTTTGTCATTTGCCAACCATGTGACCTCAGTCAGGTTACCTACCTCAGAGGGTTATTATGAGAATTAAATGAATAATCACAAGGGAAGCTGAATTAAGTTGTGGCCGGCTATAGGTTAGAGGACACAGTCTGCACACGAGACCGCCCTCACGCCCGACACCAACTGCAAGTTCAGGAGGTGTCTAAGACCGCCCTCGGGTTCGATAAGTCATTGGAAAGACTCAGAAAACTCACGGAAAGCTCTTGTCCTGATGGTTTCGGCTTGTTACAGGGAAAGGATAGAGATTCAGATCAGCCACAGGAAGAGCAATACAGGGCAGAGTCACATGGGTCCCCACAGAAGGTCTGTGGCGGGAGCTCACACTCGTGGTCTCTTGAAGCAGTCATGCTGCCGGGGACTGTGATCCCAGCTGGCTCACCTCTGAGAAGCCAGTGTGCAGAGGAAGTGACCTGTGCCGTGATGCCCTGGAGGCAGCGGCAAGAAAGCCAAGGAAGCAGGTTTCAGTTTTATGTGTCAGGATCTTCCAAGAATGAACATTTCCTGGTGGGGTGGGTGCGAGTGAGTTCAGCCCTTCGAGATCTGCCACGGGGATGGGACCTGGCCTGTCCTGAGGTCTGGGCAGGAGCTGAAAGTGGGTGGAAGCCGGGGCTCAGAGTCCCCCTGTCTGTGCCCAGTGTGGCTGGATCCAGGGTGGGGAGAGGAGAAGGCAGAGCCGGCCAAGGCAGAGGCCAGTGGGGGAGCAGCAAGAGGCCTGCCTGAGGCCTCTGGATTGAGGCTGAGCTGCGCATTCTGAGGAACAGGGCACTCCTGGGGTTGGGACAATTCATGCAAGGTGAGAATTTGTCATCGTGGGCACATGGGGCAGATACAGGGCCCCAAAAGCATTTCACCTCAGTAGCCTCCTGGGGAAGGACCTAGTCGAGGTCCAAGAGTCCCAGATCCGGTTCTTTCTCTGCTTTGTGTCTTTGGGCGAACTCCTTCTCGCTCTGGGCTGCAGTCTCCTGGGCTGTTCCATGGAGGTTTGGGCCCAATGATTTGAGGACCCTTCTACAGAGAGGCAGGAAGCGGGGGGCTTAGAGAAGTGGTGTGAGGGAACTGGAGATCAGGTCAGGACTGGTCATGGTGGCGTCTGTCCACGGGCCTAGAAACTAGTTCCTCCCTCATCCCACCCCCTCTAAGCGTCTCCGCTGCCCTCTACACTGACCACAGCCTTTTCTTCTCCTTTTCTATTTTCAGACATCCTAGAGTTCCGAGGAAGGCCCCGGCCAGTGCCTGCCCGGGAACTAGAGCTGCTGAGAGAGGTGTCTCCAGGGCAGTCAGGCCTGCAGCGAGTCATGGGGCCAGGAGCTGAGAGCTTGGTCCACACCTGTGGCTGGCAAAGGGCCTTTTCCAAGGCCTTGCTCTAGCCCAGCCCCCTGGGGGCTCTGGTTCCTGCTGGAGCCCAGAATGGTCAGAAATTGGTGGCAGGTGGGGCTGGGGAGGAATGCAGTCTTGGCTCTTGGCCCCGGAGGCTCAGCCAGACCAAGACCAGGAGCGTCTTGAGGGTTGTGCCTGGCTGAGCAGGGAGCCTGAGGCCAGGGGCTCCGTGAGTGGATTCTGAATTCTGGATTCAGTCTGATCGAAATACCAGCTCTGCCCCTCACAGGCAGCCAGATATATTGCAGGAGGCCAAACCCAGGCTTTCTCCTCCCCGCTGGAACTATGAGGGCTTTCCCTTGGGCTCTCTAAGAGGTGGGAGGGGTCACCAAAAGGGCACCTAGAATACTCTTTGTCTCCTTTTTTCCCCACCCCTCAATGAACACATTTTCTGAGGGGTGGGGAGGCACCGCTCTGAGATGGAGTGGCAAGGCAGGTAATTCCCCTGGTCATGGAGATGGCCTCTGGGTGGGTGGGAGGAGGCGCTATTGTTCTTCTGCCCACCTCCCAGCCAGTCTGGTACCCAAAGCTCCCTACTCTATGTCAGAGTCTGGGATCTCAGGCTCCGGAGGGCCTTGTTCTCAGTTCATTAACTTTGAATGATCCTGGGCAAGTCCCCTGCACCATCTGGGGCTGATTTCCCCATCTAGAACATGAGGAGACTGGTCTAAATTCCCCTCCAACTCGAAGGTGCATAATTCTGATTTCTCAACTGGGGATGTTGTTTTAGGTCCTGGGCTAGGGTGGCCTCGGGTCTGGTACAGCAGCCTCAGAGTGGTTCTCAGGCAGCCCGGGTGACTAGTGTTCTCTTGACTAGGAAAGAGGTAGAGGGGATGAAGGGACGGAGGCATCTCTGTTTAGGAGCCATAACTCCCCAGCCACAGCTTGGAAATGATTGTGCTAGAAATGGCAGAGATGGAGAGAGATAGAGTCAGCAAGAGGGAGATAGCAACTCAGATACAGCGAAACAGAAAGAGAGTGTCCAAGACAGAAATGAAGAGACAGGGCCACCTACAGACTGAGGCAGAAGTATCGACAGAGTCAGAGACAGAGACAGACAGAAACAGAGAAACAGAGATATGGAGCCTAAGACAAAGATAAAGGCAGGAAAAGAAGGAGGAGGCCAGGGAGGAGCGGAAAGAGAGCCAGGGACAGAGTGTTCTTCTCCCTGGGGGTCGAACCAGATCTCGCTTTCGTCTGCAAGGTGCCCATCAAATTTCTTCTAGGACTGGAACTCTCCCTGACCCCAATCTAAATGTCCTCCAGACCTCACCTCCCTGGGGTAGTGCTTACAGAGATGAGAGCCCATACAGGCTTGGGGTCTCTGAGGCTTCGTGGTCTTGGGGTTTCATGAAAGGGTAGAGGTAAACGGTGGTGGGGGGTCAGAGATGAATGAAAGTTATTACCTGTAGAGGGATGTGATTAAGGCTGGGAGAAGAGCAAGGAGGTGGAATCTTTAAATCAGGCACTAACTCTGCGTCTCACTATTTTAGGGAGCGAGAGTGGGGAGAGGGTTGAGAGGTGGGTCTTTAGTGTTGGAGGAGATATGAAAGGTGGAGAACTGAGCCGGACAAGGATGGGTTTAGTTGCGTTGAATTACGCCGAGTGAGGCTGAGTGTAGTTGGTTTGGTCTGGGTGGAGTGGAGTAGAGTTGTGTTATGTCATGTTGGGGAGGGTCGGGTTGAATACGACTTAGTTGGGTTGGATAGAATGGAGTTGGATTTGGTTGGGTGGAGCTGAGTTTAACGGGTTTGCCTTGAATTTAGCAGAGTTGAGCCAGCGTGGGTTGTGTTGAGATGGGCTGCATTGGGTTGAGTGAACTGGAGTTCGACTGAATTGGGTGAAGTCGGATTTGAATGGGTCGAGTGGAAATAGAGCTGGGTTGACTTGAGTTGCATTTAGAATTGAAGTGGGTTGAGTTGAGTTGAATTAGGTTGGGTTGGTCTAGATGAGAAAGATAAGAGGTTCCAAGTAGACAGGAGTAAGAGGGAGTCCAGATCCAGTATAATCCAAAATATGCTGCCAAGAAAGGTGGAGTGAAATGCCAATAAGGAGAGATCTGGCGAGGGGAGACGTCCAAGGCTGCCATCTAGGCAGGTCTGAGATGCTTTGGTGTACAGATGGTCTAGCTCAGTGTTTCTCTGTCTTTTTACCACTCTCCACTTCCACTGGTGTGGAGACTCGCTACAGCGGTGATTCGCATCTCGGCATGGGAGGGGAATCTCAGAATCTCGTCACACGTATGTCTGCGCGCATACGTGTTCCCAGCGCTCCTTCCCTACCCTTTGTCTCTGTTCCTTTAAGGCTCACCCGCTTGCCTGAGAGCTCTTTGACAGCAGAAGTCTCTAGCACCCCTTCTGGAGGTCGGCCAGCATGCCATCTCGTGAAAGGAATCCCAGAGCAGTGAGGTTCACTCCTGTGTGCTGGGCGCTAGGTTCCCATCCTGAGGGTGGCTTGGGGGAGGGGTCCAGGTGTGGGTGCTCTGAGGTGCCCACAGAGCCAGCGCTCCTCTCCTCAGGGGGTGGGAGGCTGTGGGCAGGTGGCTGACCAGTCCTCACTCACCACCCAGTTCTTTCCTGTGGTCCTGTGGTCTGGCTGCATGGCTGGGTCTCCTGGTGAATCACTCACACACACACACACACACACACACACACACACACACACACACACAGCACTGGGGCTCTGACAGTTGGAATTGCTGGAGCTCCTTCATTCACTCCTTCATTCTTGGCTTAAAAAATCTGTATTTGTAGGAAATAGAAAATGCAGAGATGCCAGAGCTACAGTTAAACAACCAGAAGACCTTAGCCAAGTCACCTCACCTCTTGAGTGAGTTTCTTCCAGTGTAAAGTATGCATAATGCTCTCCTACAGGGTAAAGGGGATAGTCGAATGAGATCACAAATGTGAAAGGCTTTGTAAATGGAGAACTGACTCTGTGTGTGTGTGTGTGTGTGTGTGTGTGTGTGTGTGTGTGTGTGTAAACAAATCGTTCCTTCACTCTTTTATTCATGGGCTCATTTATTTGAGAATAACTGATACAGTGCTCTTTAAACATCAGGCAGTGTCCTAAGCCTTTTACAAGAATTAGCTTGTTTAATCCTCGTAACTACCCTATGAGGATGCTACTAGTTTTGTCCCCATTTTAAAGACAAGGAAACTGAGGCACAGAATGATGAAGTAATTTGCTCAATACCACATAACTAGGAAGTGGTAGAGCTGGGGTTCCTACTTAGTCCAGTTTGACTTCAGATGTGTCAGGCCCTGGGTCCACTGGAACCAGAGCTGGTCAGCGTGGCACGGTGGTTCTCTTGCAGGGGCTGAAGTAGCCTCCTGGAGCGGGGTGGGGTTCGGAAACGCATGGGCAGTTTTTGGTTGTTGCCATGACTGAGTTTA
This sequence comes from Pteropus medius, assembly GCF_902729225.1. Classification (NCBI taxonomy): domain Eukaryota; kingdom Metazoa; phylum Chordata; class Mammalia; order Chiroptera; family Pteropodidae; genus Pteropus; species Pteropus medius. The sequence continues at coordinate 105,234 of NW_024342647.1, read as the reverse complement.
CTCTTAGCCAGCTAAACTTCCTGCCTTGTGTGGGGCAATCCTACACAAAATGTCAATAGCTTCCCATTGAGAAATTCCAGAAAACAGCACAGGCGTTGGACCTGGACTGAGTCCCAGCCTTGCCATTCCAAGACTGTGTGACCTGGACGAGTTGTTTCAGCTCTCTGAGCCTCAGCTTCCACCTCTGAAAAACAAGGTGAGAGAGATCACGTCTGCAAAGTACACAGTAGTATCTGGCAGGCTTTGGTGGTTCAACAAACGTGAACATCTTTTCTTGCTCAAGGAAATACCGAGAAGCTCAGGGGAGAAGCGGCTTGGACTCTAGCATCCTTCTCAACCCTTCTCCCTCCCTCTTGGGAAGGCCCTGATGCCTGCTAGGCTCTGGACAGGCAGGAGTGTTCTAGCTACATAACCTTCCCCTGTTCTCTCCATCCAGGCTCATGGCCAAAGGCAAGACAGCCTCCCTTCCTACCAGCCCTGAGGCTTCAGGCAAAAGCCACTCCACCTCTTAGCCTTGACTTCCTTGTGCATTGGATGGAGAAACGGAGCATGAGTGGACATCAGTGGTTTCTGCCTGCCCTGCATCCCCTCCCTCTTCTTTTGATAACGTCGGCCAGGTTTCTTTTGGGGGAACACACCTCCTTCTCCATTAACGCGGATACACGTCTAGGACTGGGCAGTCAGAATCAAGACGTTCCATTTTCTTGGTTGCGGCCTTTGGTTCAGGGATGGGTGCCTGAGCTAAGCTAGGGCGATTGGAAATGTCCAGGACAGAGGCATTCTCCTTTCCTATGGGACTGGGGCACAAGGACAGTGTAAGCCTGGAGCTGCCTGAGCCTTTAGGAAGCACCTACCTGACAGTGAGGCCAACAGGAGGGAAAAAAAGATGAGACAGAGAGAGAAAGAGTGAGAGAGAGAGAGAAATGAGAGAGAGAACAAATCTGATATCTGGATGCAGCCATACCTGTTCCGAGATTCTCAGCTCGATAACCAACACTTTCCCTTCTTTTGCCAAAATTGGTTGGAATTGGGTGTCCATCACTTGTAATGGAAATAATCCTGACTTATTCAGGAGCTGAAAACACCTACGTCAAAAAGATTGCTGGTGGATATAAAGAGATAGTAGTGTAAGCGAAAATGTTTTTATAAGCTGCCTGGCAGCACTGAATGACGGGGAGTTATTAATGAGGTGTTAAAGCAAGAACACACATTCCAGGCAAATGATGAGTCAGTCCAGTTCTGTTTGAGAGGCTCAAGAAAACGGACTTTTAAGGCTCTTGCCTGAGAACTGAAGAGTTGTTTGGAAGTGCGAATTCTTGCTAACTAAATTTTCAGTTCATTGAGTATAAGTTTTCAAAGGATGAGATGTCCTGGCATTGGGGCAAAACTGTGACTTGTTCCAAAGTTGGTCATTTTACAAGAGGCCATAGGACACAGAGGAAAGATACTTGGGCTGTTGGGGCAAGTTCCTGCCTTGCTCTGAGTCTGAGTCCATCGCCTGAGAGGGGTGGGTTGGACCTTCTCTTAGCCTGCTCCTGGCTCTTACCTGCCGTGGTCCTGCCTTCTCAGATCCCGTCTTGGTAACAGAAAGTCTGTTCGCCTCTGGAGTCTGCAGCTTACACTCACTCCTGGATTCTCTGGAGAAGCCGCACACCGGAAACCACAGCCTACACCAGAAAAAGACTCCAACTGCAGACGCTGGAGGTAGGCTGGCCCAATCTCCATTTCCAACTCCCTAGCCCTTCCTGCCTGACACTAAACCTTAATTTCCCAACCCCCTCTGCAGCCAAGTGAAGTCACGTTCTGGCTAAAGATGTAAGTGGGACTCTGCTGGAATCACCTCTGAGGGGGACGGAGCAGAGAGCTGGAGAGAGTCTGGACTCCTGATGGCATTACTGGACTGCTTACCTCTTGTCATTTGAGAAAAAGAACCCTTCCCTCCCTTTATTTTTGTTTAAGTTTCCATGTTTGGGGCTTCGTTATATATAGCCAAATGCATTCCTGGTACTCTAGGCTAGCACTTGCCTACCATGCATCTTCTCTTAAATTCTTTTTAGGTATCTAGTACAAGTTCTTTCACATCTAGGACCACATTGACAGAACTGGACTGATTCTTTAATTGTTAATTAAATAATCCCACCAATGACGATCATTGCCCAAATGCCTCCTGAATGCCAGGAATTAGAGCTAAGTGGTCTTCTCTTCATAGTGGTTCCGGGAAATCAATATCATTATTATCCTTATTTTCGGGTGAGGGAACTGAGGCTTGAAGAGGACATGTGACTGGCTCCACGCCACACAGCTAGAATGTTGAGGCTGGCTCCCAACTCCAGCTCCTCCTGCCTCCGAAGCCTCTGCTCTCGTTATCAGCACATCGAGGGAAACGGGCTTATTTATCAAGTAGGGAAACTGAGGTTCAAGAGGGTGAGTGACTTGCCCAAGGTCACACAGGGAGTTCAGAGGGTCATGTGACTAGAAACCAGATCTTCTAGGTCCCCACACCAGGCCTCTTTCTATGGCAATCTGCTGCCCAGAGAATGATGAGACTTGAAGACCAGGCTAAGGTCTGGGGGCAGTGAGAGCTACTGGGGGTTCTAAGCAGAGTTAGGCGGGAAACAGTTCCTCTCTTCAACTATGGTGGCAGAGGAAGGGGATGTGGGGGCTGACATTTTACAACCCCAGAAACCTCCAGAGCTGCTACGATCCCTTAGCAAGGCAATGGCTCTTGCCCAGGCTCCTCTGACTCCTTGTCACAGGCGGCTGGGCCAGATCCCAGGAGCTGATGGCTGATGCTCTGCCGATTACGCTGCTGGTGGGGCCAGGCTGGGAGGGTGCCAGTGGCGTGAGCACTCAGCCATCCTGTGTTGATCACATGGCGCCGGCTTCCTAGTAGTAAGGCCTGTAGGACAGGGGACCCTGCAGTGGAAACTCCCCAGATGAGCTTGGGGACTCTCCATTCACCGATCTCCTGCTTGTTTATCTGCCTTCTTGGCCAGCTTCTACCAGGATTTGGGTGTTTGTTTTGAACATTCAGGGTTTGGGATCTAAGAGAGTCAGGGATGAAGTAAAATGAGGGTTAAGCTTGTAGATGTCAACACCAAGCAGACCAGGGCTCAGATCCCAGCTCTACCACCACTAGCCTGTGGCCTTTAGCAAGTCAGCTTTCCTGTTTACAAAAATGGGGGCAAGAAGAACTGTCTCCTGGAGCTGTTATGAGTTACAGAGGACATGGTACACCTGAACCACTTAGCACACAATGCCTGCCACATTGCAAGTGTCCCAGCAGTGGGTCCAAGCCCCCTCCCCTTCCTCCTCACTGCAAGATCTAGGGAAATCTTTGAGACTTAGTTTTCTCTGTTGCATAAAAGAGATAACGATACCTTCCTCCTGGAGCTGCTGTGAGGATTTCAATGAGAAAGAGATGTAATATTTTGTGACTCTCAGACGCTGACTGCCTCACCCCCACCCCGCAGCCGACCACCACTCTAGGGGTGCATTCCTGCCGCCTCCTAACAGAACGCTGGCTGCCTGTGCTGGGGCTCAGGTACGTGGTACCTGGTATTCCAGAACAAAGGGATTTGGCCTCGAGACCTAAATCTTACCGGTTGTGCCACGTTGGGCAAGTCGCTTCGGCCCTCTGGACCTCAGTTTCTTACTCTGCAAAATGGAGGTGAAACTACTCTGTAGGAGGTAGAGAACTTTGCACGAAACCCTCCTGCCAGGTAGGGAACCGAAGAGCAAGCAGGTAACGAAGTCACATGGAGCTTCTGCCGGAGGCTGCGTGAGCTCACGCAGACCATCTTGATTCGTTCTCACAATAACTCTCACAAGAGTGGAATTAACTGCACTTTACAGATGAGGAATCTGAGGCAAGGAGGGGCAGTTGGCTGCCTAAGGTCACACTGAGAGATGGTTTGGAGTGGGAGGGCTGGGATCTGAAGGGGTGTTGGGTTGATTTCAGAGATTTCCTGCCTGGCTGTGCAGCTCCCTCCAGAGGTGGGGCTGGGTGGGGCTGGGTCCCTGAGTGATTCAGGTAGGAGTCAGCTTGAGATTTCCAAATAGTGGGAGGGACCCAGCAAGGGTGAGAGCTCTGCAGGAGCATTAAAATCCAGGTCCTTGTTAGGGCCTCTGGTACAGTTGCCAGGAGGGCATGTGATTGGGTGGAGCTGGGGGTGGACGTATGCACAGAGAGAAACCCCATCCCATGTCACTGAGGGGGGATACAGGAAAGAAAGAAGGAGGGGGGGTCCTTGCTGCCTTTGCTAGGGGGTGGTCTCAGGGTCTCGTGTTGGGGGTACTGGCCAATGAGCCCAGCTGGGGAAGGCAGGGAAGCTGAGGCAGGGCACTGACGCTCCTAGTGGTGGTCACAGCAGAGAGATAGGGTGGCAGGCACCTTGATGAGACTTGCCCTGGACCCTCACTCACTATATTTTTTCATGTATACAATCAGTCGTATAGACACTCACTCATTTCTTTATTCAACCAATCGACATTTGCTGGATGTCTTCTAGATGCCAGATCTTGTGCTTGACCCTGAGGATACAAGAGTGACCAAGACGCTTGGAGCTTCATAATGGAAAGAAAGGGACAATTAATCCATTGTGCTACCTGTTATGACCAGGGATGTTGCAAGAGTTTCCTCAGAGGACAGAAAGAGGAGGAGCCGTGTCGGAGAGGGCTTCTCAGGGGACACTGGGGCTGGGCCTTGCCCGACCAGTGGAAGTTTACCAACCCCCTGGGCAGTGAGGCTACAGGCTTGGGAGCCGAGGGGCAAGGAGAGCTGACCCTGTGCTGTGGCCCTTTCCACAAAGGCCAGCCCAGACCTCTGCCCTGTGTGCGCAGCTGCATACCAGACCCTGCTGCGGAGCGGGACCAAACATGAGTCCGAATGAGAACTCCACCTGTCCCGGCCTGCTCCCCCTCCCTGGTCTTGTCACCAGCACCAGGCCAGACACCTAGATGTCCTCCTCAAGACCTCCCTTTTCCTGAACCCCCAGGGCCAATCGGTTGCCAAGCCCAGGCTCTTCTCTTACACTGTTCCTCTTCCTCTCTCCAACTCTACCATTTTTGGTGCAGTGCTGTCCCTGGAGGACTGTGCCACCTCTCTCTGGCCTGACCTTCACCGCCTCCACCCCCAGACCTCCAGCTCTGGTCACAGAGCCTGGCCATAGTGAAGGCGTGATCACTCCAGGCCAGACCTGTTTTCAGAGACCATCTGATTTGACCTTTCTATTGTTCAAATTGGGAACCAGAGGCCTGGAGAGGTGCAGAGACCTGTCTAAGGCCGAACCGTGGAAGACCTCGCACTTGAACTCGGTTATCCTGACACCCAGGCTAAGGCTCTTTCTCTCAATGTCAAGGCCACACGGGTGTTTGTGGATGACTTGGGATCAAGGAGTCGGCAGGAGGTACAGCGTGGTCATTTGCTAGGTCCAGGGCCCAAAGGGAGGGGGACCTGAGAGTGAAAGATGGGGTCTCATTCAAGCTCTTCTCTCCTTCCTTCTTCACCAGAAAGTCCTCTTCTCTTTGGAAAACTGGGCCCCCGTATCTCTACTCTGACGCTACCCCTTCGGCTGATAATCTATACCGTACATCTCCTAGACCTGTCTGGTTAGATTTGGGGTTGGAGGGAAGGCTGCAGCCTGCCCCAGCACCCCAGGGCCCTGGGCCCTCCACCTGCTCCACTCCCTCCCCCAGTCTGCCTTGGCTGGCTCTGACTCCCTGGGTTAGCTGGCTTTTGTCTCATGGGAACAACTTGGGCAGGGACGTAGGCAGGGCTTCCCAACAGGTCTCATCTCTCCTACCTGGCATGATTCCTGCCCCGTACCCAAGGATGCCTGGGAACTGGCACAGGACCTCTCAGTCCTCCTGCTAGGTCTTCCCTGCTGTAGGGCCCACGGGATGGCTGGGTGTGCTGGGAAAACCGAGGAGAAAAACTTGTGGGTGTGGGGCCAGGAGACTCTGGGTGACCTAGAGTGACGCCTTCTCCCTGCTAAGATCAGTTTCCCCAGCTATAAAAAAGAGGAGCTAGATGCTGGGCTTCTTTCTGTAAAGTCAGCAGGTAGATATGAGTCCAGCTAGAGTGTCGACCTTGGCCTGCCCTAGAACTTAGTCAGATCTTTGAAAACTATGCCTCTTGATAATTGAACACCTACTATGTGCTTGGCACTGCATCAGATCAGATTTGTGTGCTTATGTCATTGAATCTCACGACAACCCTCTGGAATGGTTCTTATTATCTCCATGTTTACAGATGAGCATGCTGAGGACCAGAGAGGGTAATGACCTGGCCAGGGTAACACAGCCAGTAAACTGTAGTGTCTGGATTTGAACTCAGGTGTCCTGGATTCGAAGCCTGTGCTCTTCGTTTCTGGTGACTGAGGCTCAGGCAGAGACATGTGGCCTCAGAAGGCAGAGGCCTGACTCTAGGGGAGGTCAGTCTTCCTTGTTGGATCGGTCTGAGGGTAACGAGTTTTCAGTCCAGGAAATCATGTGCTGGCCAGGCTGGACCGCTCCTCTTCCATCCCTCTTTCTTCTCTGGGCCACAGGGTGTGTGGTTCACACCAGTGGCTTCGCGTTTGACATACCTCAGTTCTGCCAGGAAGCCCTGGGGGACCACCGCATTTCACACAGGTCTCTGGGCCTCGGTTTCCTATCTACCAAATGGACACAATTCTGGCACCACTCAGCTTTAAAAGCTCAAGTGCCTCAAGGACCTCGGGTGAAAAAACCACTTTAGTGGCAATCATAGAATAATTAATAAAATGCATTGGCCGGGACGGGAGCGGAGGAAGTAAGTGGGCGGTGGCCGAGGTGACAGCTGGCTGGAGAGGTGGAGCCAGGGTATGGGTGGGGAGGGGGCGGGCCAGGCAGGCCAGGCTGGCCAGCTCCGGGGCAGATTTAGAGACGCGCTGCAAGATCCTGGCAGTCTGTGTCCCGCACCTATCAGCCGCCCCGCCGCACCATGAGCCGTGAGTCCCGCCCCCGTCACCCAGGAACCCTCTTTGCCTCCTGCCGGAGCCTTGAACGCCAGGCTCAGCCTTTCATCTGTCTCCCCCCGCAGGGCGGAGTCTCTCGCTCCGGTTCCCGCTGCTCCTGTTGCTGCTGCTACCGCCGCCCCCGGTCCTGCCCGCGGATCTCAGGGAGCCGGTGCCGGGTAGGCGGCGCCACACCTCGGCCCCGGGGACTCCCGGCTTCTGTGCTCCTGGCCTGGCCCCTCTCGCTCCTCTCCGGCTGAGCCAGCTTCCCCTTTCAGTTCGCGATGCCTGGGAGGGGGGAGGGGGCTTAGTCTGTTGGTGGGATGGGGGCTCTCTGAAGACCCCGAGGAATGTGGCCTTGGCTGGGGGGCAGAGGGCTACAGGGTTCTTTGGGGGGCGGGGGGACGGCGGGCAGGGCAGACCAGGATCTCGTGCTGGCTTTGGGAGAAGCCACAACCCCTCTCCAGCCCCCTCACCTGTTCTGGGCTCCCAGCTCCCCAGCAACACTTCCTGTGGGGGCCCCTGTGGGAGGAAGCAGCGAGCCGCCACCAAGGAGTAAGTGGCTGGGTGAGTTCCCTTTCTCCCATCTCTGACCTTCTGGAGACTCATCCGGATTCCCAGCCCCAGCGAAGATCTCAGACCCTGGTGAAGACTCCAGCACGCCGGCCACGCTGGGGAGACGGGAGGTGGCAATGCGCGGACAGAGCCGCTTGCTTTCAGGGACGTTTAAATCCTCACCTGTGAGGTTCCCACGGGGCAGATGAGGAAACTGAGGCTCAGATAGGTGCCATAGCTCCCTCAAGCTCACACAGTTTGGGGTGAGCTCAGGGTTTGGACTTGGATCTGTCTGACTTTAGGCACTTTCCACAGAGAACTCCCTTCCCTCCCTCCATCTCTCTATCTTGGTTTCATCAACCCATACACGATGGCACACTGAGATCTTGTCAAAATCCCAGCACCCCTGCCTACCACCATGTAGGTACCAGGTTCCAAGTGAAGGAATTCAGCTCCTCCCTCAGCCAACCTCCCTCCCCAAGCTCACGGCTTCTGTGCGAGTGCGCACATGTGTGTGTATGTGCAGGTGCGTGCAAGGCCTGGCCATAGCTTCCTCCACCCCGTGCTGTGTGACCCATCCCTTTCTGGATCTCCTTTTCCCTTCTGTAACATGTGGGTGAGAGAGGATGGGAGGAGGGAGAAGGGTCTAAGCTTTGTTTCGTGGTGCTCCCGGGTTTGGTGCTCCGAGGAGAGAAGAAAGACATCTAGGGGGGCTGTGAATCCGATCGGGTTTCCTAGAGGACAGAGTAGGAGTGGGTGGCATGTGAGGAAGCCGGGGAGAGGATGGAGGGTGCTCCAGGCAAGAGTGTGGGGATGAGCGAAGGCCTGGTTTCTGGGAAGAAGAAGAGGAAGTCTCCTGCGGACAGCTCTTTACAGTTTGTTTACAAAGCCTGGCTGTGGGTGTTCTCTTTGGTGCTCACGATAGCCCTGCCAGGGATGTGTGATGGACCCATTCTACAAAAGGGGACTCCGAGGCCCAAAGGGGTGAGCCCATTTGTCTGACACCCCGGTGGCAGAGTCGGGGCTGACCAGGCTGCCCCAGCCACAGGTCTTATCAGGTCCTGGATCGGCCCTGCCTTCGGCCCTCTTCCGCCCCACGCAGGCCCCTGGGGTGCCGGGGGCTCACCCTGCCTATCTTCCTGTGTCTGTTTACTAGCCAGTGAGTCATAGTCTGTGCCCTTTTGGTTTTTGCCTTTTCTACTTATCTTTATATTGCTATGTGTTTAAACAGAATGTTTATTTTGTTGTCATTTTGTCTTTTTCGTTCTACAAACATTTCTGAAGGTTTGCTTTCTGCTAGTCTTTGGCTGGAACCTGGAGACACAGAGCTGGCCCGGTCTGATGGGGAAGACAGAAATGCCCACAGACTGTCAGCCAGGGGGGTCAGGGCTGTGACTGAGAGATACACAGGGGTGTGCAGGGCTCAGGGGAGTTACCTCTGAAGTGTGAGGAACTGAGGCTTCTCGGAGGCAGTGATGTGGGACCCGGAACCTGAGGAGGTGGTCAGTGGGGGGAAACAGCGTGAGGCTTTCCCATGAAAGTCTGCAAGGGTCTTTCTGGTAGAAGCAATGGCAGGAGCTGAAGCCATTAAGGAGGCCTCTGTAAAGGTCAAGGACAGAACGGGAGACAAGTTGGGTGTGGGAGCAGAAGGTTTGGGCTGTACTTCCAAGTCTATGGGTGAACTGAGGTTCTAGGTGCCTGGGCATCTGTGGGAAGTCGAAGTCTGTGTTTTTTCCCCCAGCGGGGCAGCAAAGGCCAATCTCCAAGGAGGTGATGGCCGCAGATGCTCCTGAGGGCAGGTGGCAGGGGAGAATGTTGCTTCTGCTTCTTGTGTGATGGAAGAGGTGGAGTCTAGCTTGGAAGGCAAGGCTGTGCCAGGGGATCCTTCATGCTTAAGTTCATCCCCTCCAGCTCCTGGACTTGACTTAGTGCTCTCTCTTAGGCTAGGAATTGAGCATGACCTCCGTGCCAGGCAGAGGGGCCTAAGGCCAGCTAACTCTGGCGTATGGGGTAGGAACCCGACCTATGCCAAGACCTCCCCACTATAGCTGCAGGCCACCCCCTATCTGTAGCACCAGCTGGGTCTGTGGGTTGGGATGGGGCTTCCTCTCCAGCTGGGTGTAAGGGGTGGGCCCCAGGTCTGGCTTGTCAGGGCCCTTTTATTCTCTGTGGCTGCCAAGACCCCTAGAGCTTCTCTAAATATTATTCTTAGACGATTTTGGTCCAGCCTCTTGCTGCCTGGCGCCTCTGTATCTTGGAGGACTTGGTGTTCCCCCACTGTGTCTGGAGAACTCCTGGGCTGGGAGATACTTCCTTGCTTGAATCTTCAGCAGGTTCTGGAGCCAGGCCCTCCTGAACAGTCCTTGTCTGTGGGGATGTGTGCTGTGTGGGCATGCTGATCAAGCCCACCTCTGGGTGGCTCAGTAAGGGCAAGTCACAAGGTTGTTTGCTGATGGGGCAGGGGGGTCACATTGATGCAAATAATAGAGAGGAGAGGAGAAGGGGGGCATAAAAGGAGGTCTCTTTAGAGCCTGTCTGCTCCCTCCCTTTGCTGGGATACACAGGTCAATGAGGCCCGGGGGGTAGAAGGGACTGGCCCAAGGACACACAGCCAACAAAGAGCTCATCTTTTCCCAGCACCTACTTGGTACCTGGCCCTGTGCTAGGTGTGAGAACTCAAGATGCCCTGGACTTAGTGCCTGCATCTCCCCAGTTCTCTTTCTTGATGGTTTGTTATACAAGGTGCCCTCTGCTGAGCCCAGGACTGGGCTGGCATGAAAGCATGCAGGATTGAAGTTAGACTGGAAGCAGGCCTTCCTTTGTAAGTACTTCCCAGAGCTCTGGTTGTGGCAGGGAGAGGGGATCTCTCTGGAGTTCTGGTTTCATTCATTTAGGATTTTTTTTTTGGATCCACCTAAGAAGGAAGGGTGACAAACCTACCTTACCTGGGATCATTCCCAGTCTTTAGATCAAAGTGACTCTCCCTCCCCACCCCTTCCCCGAATCCAGGCCTGGAAACCTCTAGAAGGAGGAGGGGAGGGGAAGAGCAAATCTTGGCTGTGTGACTTTGAAGCAGTGGGGTTTGGGTGAGTCTCCTGCCTCCTGAACATCACATTCCCCACCCTTCCTCGCCCACCCTTCCTTGGGAGAGCTGAGCAGATAAACCCGAGTGTCAGCAGTGCAAGGCTGGGAAGAGGTCCCTGGTCAGGCTCACCCCTGGGGAAGCGGCTCCCGGGCTCATCTCTGTCCACCCTGACACCCCGGGGCCCCAGTGGCAGCTGTTGTCCTTGCTGGGGAGAACTCTTCCTGCCCTGGGCCAGCTGGTGTTTATGGGGAAGATCGTGGGGAAGGAGGGAGGGAAAGTTGGACGGCAGGTCGGAGGGAGGGGCCTCCGCACGCAGCTTCTCTTGGCAGGAGAGGGAGGGAGCTCCATGCCTCCTGGGGCAGCACTCCCTCAGGCAGGGAGTCTTAGAGCTAGACTTCCAGGCCAGCGGCCCAGGGCTGGGAAGATGAGAGGTCTCTCTGGCCAAGCTTGGGGTGGCCAGTCTCCTCGCTTCATTTTATTAATTCTACAAACATTTGTGGAGCTCTGGCCATCCTATCTGGATGTCCTGGGTGGCTGGATCTCTCCAGGACCTGGGTCGAGCCCCCACTGTGTGCTTGGAGGAGAGAGTTGGGGACAGTGTATGGCCTCTTCTCTTGGAGGATTATGGCGGAGAAGGGCAGGTCGAGTTGGAACAGGGAGCCGGGGTGGGGAGAGAAAGCGGGAGGAGTCGAGTGTGGTTATTCAGGAGAGGCTTTCGGGTGGGGAGGCAAAGTGCGGGCCCAATCAGGAAGGTCAGGTAGATTTGGAAGGAGTTTATTAGGGAGGAGCAGCAGTCTGCATGAAGGAAGAAGAGCTTTCAACTTTGGGATCAAGGGAGGGGGCGGAATAAGCTGGAAGGACCTCTCCAGATCCTTCTGGGATCCCTGCTGTGGGCGGTATGGGGATGAGAGTGCCTCGCGAGCCAGGGTTGGGAGCTGGGCAGCGGGCTCTGCGGCAGGTGAGTTAGGCAGGTGAGCAGAGTGTCCTGAGCGGGAGGGATCAACAAGGAGAGTCCCAGATCCCTGAGCCGGCTGTGGGTTGGTCCTGGGCTGCTTGGCACTTCTGCGGCTGTGGCTGTGGGACGGGGAGGCTGGGTCCTGTCACGACCCTTCCTGCCTGGGGCCTGCCTGGCAGTCCGCCTGTGTTGGCCCGATAAGGCCTTTAGTCCAGCCTTCTTTCCATTGGCCCCTCCTTCCTGTACCACAAAGATGCCATTGTGGGGGCGTGCGTGGGGAGTTGCTTAAACAAAACTATTTGCATGATTCTTGTGATTTCCTTCTTGCTTGCTCATGTGTGTGTGTGTCTGTGTGTGTGTGTGTGTGTGTGTGTGTGTGTGTATTATTGTGTATGGTTGTTGAGGTGATTGCTTTTTAAGGACTCCCTCTTTGAGGTGAGGCCTGAGGGACTCTGCCAATAGCCAAAAGTAAATCATCAATCATCTTATAATAATCTAATAATCATCTATATAATGAATAATTATGATCTTATAATATACTTTCCATTTTATCCTCCAGCTCTCCCTCAGGCCTCCTAGTAGTTGTGCAGAACAGAGAAGTTCCCTGTAACATTGGCTCTTGGCCCAGATAAGGGGGAACTGTGGGGTGCTTGGTGTGTTCTGTGTGAGGTTATACAAGGAGCCGCTGGCAGGAGCCAGGGGTCCTGAGTCCGGGGGAGATCCTACTCCGTCCTGTGTCTTCGGCCAAGCCACCACCGCTCTCTGAGCCGCAGTTTCCCTCGCTGAGGAGTGAATGAGCACCGAGAGAGCTCTGAGGAGTCTCTGACTTTGCTCTCAAAGAATCTGCTAAAGCAGGGTAGATATGAGCCAGGGGTCTGTGGTCTGCAAGATCTGGGTTAGACATGAGGACGGACTCGCTGGTGGGGTTCCCTTCAGGGGACAGGGGCCTGACTCCAGAGCTTCACGTACCCTCTCGGGAGATTTTTTTCCAGCCATATGTCTCTTGTTCCCTTGGTCCCTGACCTGCCTCAAGATCCTTAGAGCCCAGATCCCCCCATGACGTGGGCCAAAGCTGGGCCTGTCAGGAATGGGAGCTGAGGCAGATGAGCCTCCCCTTAAGCCCACACTCTGTCTGCAGGGTTCTGGGAAACTTCTTTCCTTGGACTCGACTTCTGGGTCTGTGAGGTGGCGTGGAAATGAAGGGAAAGGCGGTTGGTCTGGTGCGACTTGTCGGGTGACCCATCGGGTCTCCCTTTCTCCGGCCTCAGTTTTCCCATCGATAATAACTGCTTTTCCTTTCCCTCTGCACAAATAAAGGGCTGCGGTGGGCGATCTCATCTTCCTAGGATCCAGGTGTCCAGAGCTCGGGGACTGGTCTGAGAGAGCTCCCATCCTTGTCCCTTTTCTGAATACCACAAACCCTGCCCATGGTGCTGGGCTCTGACTTGGCAGGAAGTGAAAACTCTAGAAACCGGTGGCTGCAGCATCTTATCAGCTATTTCTCAACCTCCGATGTCATGGCCTGGGGCCTGGACTCTTCCCTTGCTCCCGTTTGGTGGCAGCAAGGAGGAAGGGGAGACTTCCTTTGGGGGCCCTGATGTGGGCCATGCTGGAGCAGGGCCCAGAAACGGCAGGGCTGGGGCCTTTCTGCTCATAGCTGTGGGACTCGAGAGAGGAACACTGGAGTCCAGTGAGTTAGGCTAGAGCTGCCACTTGAGTCCCTGTCTCTGGCCCCCATGTGAGGTCACCCCGGAGGGGTCTCTGATCTCTGTTTCTTATCCACAGTGAACCCCTGTTGTTACTATCCGTGCCAGCACCAGGGCGTCTGTGTCCGCTTCGGCCTTGACCGCTACCAGTGTGACTGCACCCGCACGGGCTATTCCGGCCCCAACTGCACTATCCGTGAGCTGCGCCTCCAGCCCCGACTCCTTCTGTCCTGGGCTCCTCCTGCTCCCCTGGGCTCCTCCTCTGAGACCCCCCCCCACACTTCCTGCCCTTGTTTCTGGCCATGGCCTCATTCTCTTCCTGGCCTAGCTTTTGATCTTGGACACTCTCCCTGACCTCAGTCCTCACTTCCTGGTTCCGGTCTCTGCAGAGAGTCTTCACTGTCCAGCCTGATCACATTCTCTAGTCCTGTCCCCTGTCCTCACATAGGGTTCTGGCTCTGTCATGTGTCATCACTCCCAAGGTTTTGTCCTTACCCCTGCCCCATATGTCCTGCCCTATTCCATTCTGGCCCCCAATACCAGTTCCACCTCCCACTCTGGCTACCTCTGGTCCTGCCAGGAGGGCCCAACTGAGTAAGCCCCACTGCTCCCGCAGCTGAGCTATGGACCTGGCTCCGGAATTTGTTGCGGCCCAGCCCCTCTGCCATCCACTTCCTGCTGACACATGGACGCTGGTTCTGGGACTTTGTCAATGCCACCTTCATCCGTGAAATGCTCATGCGCCTGGTCCTCACAGGTGGGTGGGGGGCAGGCCCCCCCTTAATCTGGAGAAGCAAGAAATACTGCCAGTTCTTGAAATTCTTGGCATCTGATAAGGGCGGTGGGTGGGGAGACTCTGTGATGCCAGATAAAACAAGTCCAGGCCAAGAGAAGGCAGGGAAGGGGGATCACT
>NW_024342647.1:0-89172 GCF_902729225.1 Pteropus medius | reverse complement strand
TTTTTTTTTTTTTAAAGTTGCAAACATACACAAAAGTTGAGAGGAAAAGTCTAATGATCTCCTATGTATCCATCCCCCGGGTTCAAGACTGGTCTACAATTTGCCAATCTTATTTCATTCATCTCCCCCCACCTTATTTTTAAATGGAGTATTTTCAAGCAAGGTCCACACAGCGTGCCATTTCACGCGTATGTACTTCTAGGGTCTTTTGGCAGAGAAGTTGCAAGGAGCCAGCCGGCAGGAGGGAGGTGGTTCTGTGGAGGCCTTGCGGGGCTTCCTGCGTGGACCAGTTGGGTCTGGTGAGCCCAGGAGGTCCTTGGGGGTGGGAAGACGCAGACAAGAGGCAGCGACTGCTCTTTCTCACCTCCTCAAACAGGGAAGCAGCAGCTGCCAGATGCCCAGCTCCTGAGCCGTCGCTTCCTGCTCAGGAGGGTGTTCATACCCGACCCCCAAGGCACCAATCTCATGTTCGCCTTCTTTGCGCAACACTTCACCCACCAGTTCTTCAAAACGTCTGGCAAGATGGGTCCTGGCTTCACCAAGGCCTTGGGCCACGGGGTAAGTCGCTAGGAGGGCCTCCGGGCTTCTCCGGACCTCACTCGGCACAGGCAGGTTGTCACCGGGGGGGCAGGCCAAGTGATCTGAGTGGACTCTCTCTCTCTCTGCTGTCAGGTAGACCTCGGCCACATTTATGGAGACAATCTGGAACGCCAGCATCAGCTGCGGCTCTTTAAGGATGGGAAACTCAAGTACCAGGTAGCGCCGGCCACGGGGATGAGATATTGGGAAGGAGCCTCCACCATCATCCAGGCAGAGGCTGTGGTGGTGGTGGAGGGGTGGTGGCCGGGTGGTGTCCTGAGAGGGCCAGCTGCAGGAGCTGGAGGTGTGCGCAAGTTGGAGAGACAATAAATCTTGTGGAGAAGGTGCCGGACAAGAGGAGCAGATGAGGAGCAGAAATGACCTCTCGTGTCCTCCTGGGAGGTGGCTTTGATATGATGGGCGTTTCCAGTTGCCTTTTAATTACTCCACTATATTTACTGGACGCTATGATGTGCCTGGCACGGGTGATAGAGCAGTGACGGTGATAATTATGGGCCCTGCCCTCAAGGAACTCACAGCCGATCAGGGACCACGGACGAACGTGAAGATGCTAGTTCCATGCAGACTTTTTGTCTAAATTAGCACTGTCCCATAGAAATAGGATGTGAACCACATATGTAATAAGCCAGGAGGTGATCTTAGATATGAGCGTTTTAAAGGACTGCTCCGGCCACAGTGCCGAGGATGGCCCCTGATTAGGAGGTAGAATCAACAGGCCTTGGTTAGGGAGGAGGGGCGGCTGTAAGTAGGAGCGGGAGGAAGTCCGCTGTGGCAGGCGCAGGTGCCCTGCCTCGTTCGCAGGTTGCCAGGTGGCCCCATCCCCCAGGTGCTGGATGGAGAGGTGTACCCGCCGTCGGTGGAAGAGGCACCCGTGTTGATGCACTACCCACGGGGCATTCCACTCCAGAGCCAGATGGCAGTGGGCCAGGAGGTGTTCGGCCTGCTTCCTGGGCTCATGCTCTATGCCACGCTCTGGCTGCGTGAGCACAACCGCGTGTGTGACCTGCTGAAGGCTGAGCACCCTACCTGGGGCGACGAGCAGCTCTTCCAGACGACCCGCCTCATCCTTATCGGTGAGGACTCCAAACCGGCCCTGACCCGGAAGGTCATCCCCTCTGTCCTGAGAAGCAGTGGGTGGAGGGCTCGGGGACAGAAAGCTGGAACTGGAAGACTAGCTCTTCCGCTTATTAGCTACGAGACCGGGAGCAGGCCCCTTCCCCTATTTGAGCCTCGGTTTCCAAATCTGGATGTTGGGGATGATGATAGTTGTAAGGACTTGTTGAAATGATGAATGGGAAAGCACTCAGCACATAGTAGGCCTTCAGAAAATGGATGGCTATGGTGGTTGACTGTGAGCTGGGTAACTCACAGCCAATTTCATTAGCCATCCCAAGTCTCAGCTTCCCCACGTTTCTTTACCCAGATGCATACAGTGACATCCCCAGCATGTGCAGCTCAAAGTCCAGCTCGCCTAGCCTTCGGGGGTGCTCACGCTTCCTGCCCTTCTTGTATCTGCCTTCCTGGAGTTTGGTAGCATCTGAGTGACTCAGGGACAGGATATTTTCGTGTCCCTTACGGGGGCGAGTCTGCAGCCTAAAATGTCATTTGGTTTCCTGCCTGGAAGCTTGGCCCCTGACACTCGTGTCCAGGCTGTGTTCACTCTGAGTCACCAGTAACCCCCTGCCCCCGCCTCTGGGCATCCTGGGCATGGCTAGTCCCTGCTGGTCCCAATTATAGCTCCTGATTCGCCGGAGCTTGTAAGAGCCAGGCATCGGGGATAGAAATAGCCTAAAGAAGAAGGGGCCGGATCTGAAGTCCCAGCACTGCAGAGACCTTGACCAGAGAGGGCAAGTCCATGGGAGGAGGCTGCCCAGCATACTGACTGGTGATAAAGCCGTGACCAAAGGTGTTAATGCTGTGCATCCAGTACTGCATTTAACCCTCCCCCACAACCTTATGGACCAGATACGATTACTCTTGTGGTGCAAATTAAGATTCAGAGAGGTTAAGCGAATTCTCCAAGACCGCTCAGCAGAGGAAGACTTGAACCAGGGCTGGCTGCCACCAAGTTTCATGCTACTTCCAACCCACTGCAAGGGGAGCTCGTCCCTGAGTGGGGAGGGATCGCAAGACTTAGCCCGATCTTTGCCGATGTGTGAGGATGGGGAGGGGATTCTCCCCTCACACCTGCACTTACTTCCCCTGCTTCTTGTCTACGTGTATTGACACTTCCTACTATATTATGCCAGGCCTTGGGCCAAGCAGTGTAGATGCAATTATTCTCTACTCCTCCCAATGACCCTATGAATACAAACTGATATTATTATAACACACATTTCGCAGATGAGGAAAGTGAGGTTCAGAGAGCTTACGCCACGCACGCGGCCCTGGCTCAAGTGGCTAGAAATGTGAGGCCAGGATTTGGACCAGGTCTGCTGATCGCAAATCCAGTGGCTCCAGACCGATTTGCTAAAAGCCAATTTAGCTAAGGGCTGATTGGCTAAAATATCTGTTTCCTTTAATATCTAGGCGACCGGTTTTCATTTCGTTGTGGAATGTTCGATTTGTTTCTCCTCTGGCTCTTTGCTTTGTAGCTGGTTGACTGAGGGAGCAGAGGAAAACTCAGTGCACAAGAATTCTGATTTATAGGAACATGTGAGAAATATATTTAGGACTGGAGTAGCCTTCTGTCTTCAGCCTTCTTGTTATGCTGCAGCGGCCACCCTCGGAGGGGTCTTTTTGAAGCCTGCCTCGCAGTCACGATGAGAGCCCTCATTAAGCAACTTCCATTTCCCCAGATTTTGTGGCCTCTGCGACTTCTTCTAATGAGCTTTGGGAGGGGGTCCCCGAGGGTCAGGGAACCAGTTCTCAGACACTTCCTTTGCATGTCCTGCTTAGCTGGGCCCACACATCTCTGTGGAAGTAGGAGCAGATGGTAGATCTAATCTTGGGACGTCAGTTCAACCCGAAACAGAAAATTCCATCTTCACACCTCTTCACAAAAAAGACAGAGTGAACGTGGACCAAATACAATGAAACAGCGTCCACAGCCACGAAGAAGCCAAAAAGCAAGCAGTTTCCACGAACTGGCCTGCTTCCCAGGCCGGGTGACTCAATGGCTGTGCTCTGCTGACCCTTTCCCCAATGCTCCCTCCCAGGGGAGACCATCAAGATTGTGATTGAGGAATACGTGCAGCAGTTGAGCGGCTACTTCCTGCAACTCAAGTTCGACCCAGAGCTGCTGTTCAGCGCCCAGTTCCAGTATCGCAATCGTATCGCCGTGGAGTTCAACCAGCTCTACCGCTGGCACCCGCTCATGCCTGACGCCTTCAAGGTGGGCTCCCAGGAGTACAGCTACGAGCAGTTCCTGTTCAATACCTCCATGCTGGTGGACTATGGGGTGGAGGCCCTGGTGGACGCCTTTTCTCGCCAGAGCGCCGGCCGGGTGAGTCTCAGAGGGGCCTCGGTGGGGACGGGTGGGCTCTGGGATCCCACAGACCTGGATTCAGGCCCCAGTTCTCTTTTCTGTAAAACGGGGACAGTGTCATTCCTACAGGGCGGTCGTAAGCATTCCTTCCTTCATTTTCTCATTCTTTCGTTCATTCAGCAATGCTGGGTGTCGCACCAGCTGCTGGGGATATAGCGATGAATAAGATCAGGGTGGTTCTTGGGGCCTTGTCCTTTTTGGCACTTATGCCTTAGAAAGGAACAACAGTCATATGGCAGCTGACGTCACTTGAGTACTTCCTGTGCGTTAGGCCCTGTGCCAGGTGCATCTCGGGTATTATCAGAATTGTAAGAACATGTTTGGAACCAAAGTACAGAAAGCCCACGGGGCCCTGGGGACTCGGAAGGGGGTCTTCTGAGCCAGAGTTGGGGATTGTGGATTAGGAAGTGATGTTTGAGCAGAGAACCGAAGAATGGATGGGGATCTCCCAGGGAGAGAGGTAGTGTCAATGGCGGGATATGATGGTGTTCCAGAGGGAGGGGACAGCTTGAGAAAGGCCTGGAAGTCAGAGGACATGGCAATCTGAGGACCAGGTGTACCTGCGGGGTACGATAATATATGTGGAAGTACCTACACACAGTAGGTCTTCATTAAAGGGTAGGCCTCTGTTATGGGCTGAATGACCCCTCCCCCGCATCAATTCATGTGTTGAAGTCCTGACTCCCAGGACCTCAGAATTTGACTGTATTTGGAGACAGGGTCTTTAAAGGGATAATTAAGGTTAAATGGGGTTACTGGGTGGGTCCTAGTCTGACTGGTGTCCTTTTAAGAAGAGGAGATTAGGATATAGACATGTACAGGGGGCAGACATAGGGAGAAGACGGCCATCTGTAACCCAAGGAGAGGGGCCTCAGAATAAAAGCAAGCCTGCTGACACCTTGAACTTGGACTTCTAGCTTCCAGAACTGTGAGGAAATAAGTTTGTGTCGTTTAAATTACCCAGTTGGTAGTACTTTGTTACGGCGGGCCTAGAAAATGAATATAGCTTTGTCCCCTGAAATTCCTACTCGACTCCCTCCTAAATCTTCCCTTTCGCACATTCGGAAGCTTTCATCTCCTCCATCTCAGCTCCCCTCACCCCCCGTTTTGCTCTAACCCTCGTCCCTAAGCCCTGTCATGAAGTCGTGGCACCATAGGAGTTCAGGTTTCTTTCTGGTATTTTAACTGAAATTAGCAATATGCTGCCAGCAGTGGGCAGCTGCTGTCTGCCTTATGGTCTGTCTTCTCTGTGGGGACACAGGCGTGAGCAGAGGCAGCGGCTTTTGTGGGGGGCCTATGAAAAGCCCTGCTATTTTCTGGTGCAGGGTGGAAGGGCAGCAGAAGCTGTCGACTCTCGGCATATTAAAAAGAGTATGAGAGATGATGAAACGGGGCTTCAGCTGATAATCACCACACGTGGCCACCATCGTTTTGGGTTACCATGTGACCAACACTGCGGTGACTGCTTTGCATATTTTATCTCCCTTATTTTGCCACAACTCCATCAGGTGGATGCTCTTACCGGCCCCGTTTTTGCTCAGGAAGAAGCTGAGAGCTGGCTTCAGTAATTTGCCCTGGGTCCCTGTTTTAGGATCACAAATTAGGTGGCTTTAAACAGCAGGAATGTAGTTTTTCACAGTCTGGAGGCTAGAAGTCCAAAATCAAGCTGTCAGCGGAGCCTGGCTCTCTCTGAAGGCTCCAGCGGGACTCTGTTCCATGCCTCTCTCAGCTCCTGGTGGAAGCATCTCTCCGACATGGTGTTCTTCCTGTATCTTTGGTTTTTCTTTTTTATCAGGACACCAGTCATTGGATCAGGGCCCACCTTAGTGGAATATGACCTCATTTTAACTTGATTACATCTATTTCTAAATAAGGTCACATTCCTAGGTACTGGGGGTTAGGAGTTTAATGTATCTTTTTGGGAGCACACAAGTCAACTACAACAGCCCCACAGCTTTTAAATGGTAGAACTGAGATTGGCACCAGGCTCTGCTAGCTTTGCTCCAAGGTATATGATTTCACCCAAATTTGCTTTTCCTCTTTCCCATCCAGTCATACTCGTTCTATCCAAACAGAATTCTTTCTTAAGCTTTAACATTATGAATTCATCTCGAACAATAGAGCTTTCTTTAGACCAATGCTCCTTAATAGTTACAAATGAGAAAATTTTTTGAGGCCTTCCTTATCTCACCAGGTTTCCCGGACTTTGAACCCTATTGTCATTCCTTTGACAAGATGTTATACCACCCATTGGTCTTGGAGTTAAACTTCAAGTTTAGTTAAGCTAAATTTGTTTATATTTTCTAGTTTTCCTGGCAAGGTTTTAGCTCCCTTGTTGCTAGCTTATGACCGCTCCTTTCTCAGAAAACTTGGCAGAAGGAAGGAGAAACAAAGTCACGTATATCCCCGTGAATGGCTTTATCTGGTCTGAATGGAGTGACTTGACACTCTGTCTTCCTACCTTCAAGGTCAGAGTTTCTCTGTCCTAGTGGTGGCTGATTACTAGGGGTCCACTGTTTAATACTTAGATTCTCAGTAAATTTTGTTGAATCTCAATACTACGATAAGGGAAAGGAAAGCAATAGAAATAGTTTCCTTAGCAGAATCCCTGAAAAGATCAAACATCTCTGTTCTATAATAAGAACTGATTTGGAGAGTGACAGATACATGTTAGTTCTGCCAGGTATAATTTTAAAAACATCTTAGGAAAGCCCTAAATTTTAACCTCACGAGCTGATATTTGTCCATCCCCCCATTTCCAACCCTTGCTGGCTCAGAGAACCTTCTGTCCTTCCAAATTTCGTTTCCAAAGCTGGAATGCCTGTCCCCTCTGCTCGAGCTCTTGGCTGTGGCCATACTGGCCTTCTCCTCGGCAGAGTCCTAGCTGCTGAACCGAAGAGTTTCAGAACCTTCTTTAACAGGATATTGGGGGCTTCTCACAAAGGGTCGGGGACCGGCGTGGCTGATGAGCCAGCACAGTGGCCTCCTGGCCCATTTCACACTTTAACGATGAGGAAGCCGAGACTCACAGGAGATCCCCAAGAAGGCATGGCAGTGGCAGACCTCACGGCAGGTCCCCAGCAGAGTGAGGGGCCAGGCTGAGCCATGTGCTCTGTCCTGGCTCGGGAAGGACTCCTGACCCGCAGTTCTTTTCCAGGACAGTGTGGCCCGGCTCTCAGAGCATGGCTGTGTTTCTGTCTTGGCAGATCGGTGGGGGTAGGAACATAGACCACCATGTCCTGCACGTGGCGGTGGAAGTCATCAAGGAATCCCGAGAGCTGCGGCTGCAGCCCTTCAATGAGTACCGCAAGAGGTTCGGCATGAAGCCCTATACCTCCTTCCAGGAGTTCACAGGTGAGCAGCTGTTTCCCGGACACGGTCCCTGCCCTCATGGGACTTGCACTAAAGCGAGGAAGACAGCGAGGAAACAGAATGGGCCAATACATGGAGCCGGCACTGGGACTGCAATTATGGGGTGTGTGGGAAGGCAAATAACTCCACTTGGGGAGAGAAGGTGGCTTTTGTCTGGTTTTGAAGGATAAATAGGGATTTTTCCAGATAAAGAATAGAAGGAAGAGTATTCTAGGTAGAGGAACAGAAAGTACAAAAGCACAGAGCTCACGAAGAATGAATCTACTAGAGAGAACAGTTATAGGTATGGCTGGAGCAAGGGGCTTATGTGGGGATGGGACGGGGGTTAGTAATGGGACGTTGGAGCTCAACTGTGTAGAATATTGGATTCTATGCTAAAGATTTTGGGTTTTATTCTGTCTAGCGATTCCTAAATACTCGTTTATAGACCAGTGACCTGAGAATCACTTAGAAAACTGGTTAAAAATATCACATCCTGGATGTCTCTCCTAGAGAGTCTGATTCAGTAGGCCTGGGTAGTACCCAAGACTGCGTGTGCATGCGTGTGTGCGTGTGTGTGTGTGTATTGTTATTGTTGTTGCTGTTGTTTATGATCCCCAGCTACTGGGCAGCCAAGTTTGGAAACCCTTGTCACAGACAATGGGGAGCCACTAAAGGGTCTTGACAAGGGTGTGACATGACCCATGCCCGTGTACTAGTGCCCTAAGGAGGGTGGATTTGAAAAAACAGGGAAGCTCAAGGTCAGCGTCCTGTGATCGTTCAGAGGGGCTGAAATAACACCATTACTCAATCTCTGTGTGAGCTTAGACAAGTTACACTACCTCTCCGAGCGCCAGTAGAACTCAGGGTCTTAGATGGTGATAAGGCCTTAAAACCTGCCTGTGAAGGAAACAAGATGAGTCGCTTCCCCTTGTTTTAACGATCAGGTTCTTAGGGCACAGAGAAGTGAGATGTGTGGCCCAAGGTGGCAGATCCAGGCCCTTGAGTCCTTCTTCAGTAGCAGATTCCTTTCCCTGGATGCAGCCCTGGAGAAGGGTCTGTCAGCCAGGCCAGATTTGAGGGCCTGTGCTCAATTGCTCAAGTCGTTCTCCTGAAGTTGCTTATTCACCCCAGGAAAAGGTGGATCTAGAAGGCTCCCTCCCTAGATTAACCTTAATGAATGGCATTGTGATCCTGACTCTAACTTTTCTCCCTTGTAGGAGAAAAGGAGATGGCAGCTGAGTTGGAGGAGTTGTACGGAGACATTGATGCCTTGGAGTTCTATCCGGGACTGCTTCTTGAGAAGTGCCATCCGAACTCCATCTTTGGGGAAAGTATGATAGAAATTGGGGCTCCCTTTTCCCTCAAGGGCCTCTTGGGGAATCCCATCTGTTCTCCGGAGTACTGGAAGTCAAGCACATTTGGTGGCGAGATGGGCTTCAACATTGTCAAAACGGCCACACTGAAGAAGCTGGTCTGCCTCAACACCAAGACTTGTCCCTATGTTGCCTTCCGTGTGCCCGATCCCCACCAGGATGGGGAGCCTGCTGTGGAGCGGCCGTCCACAGAACTCTGAGGGGGTGGGGCAGCAGCATGCTGGAGGGTGGAGCTTTGTGTTTGTCTTTCCAGAATGCCGAGGCCAAGCTTCCTAGTCTTAAGCGTCCGGTTTCTAGTTTGGCATCAAGAGTATCAGGGATGACATTTAGAACTTTGTGTCTTTCGCCCATTATCTTGAATATTGTGGTCTTGTTTGTCATTCTAGAATACTGAATGCCTGGTTAACCACCCAGAACATTAGGAGTGGTTCTCGTGGGCATGCCAGAATCCTGGATTCCTGGTTGACAGCCTAGAATGTCAGATTTCTGGTTGGTTTGGAATATGGGCATTCTAGAACATGGAGCTCCTGATGGAATCATCTAGAAAGTTAGGAGGTGTTTGTTTTGCATTCTAGAATTATGCCCCCCTTCCCCGGAATGTTGACTTTCCAATTGGTGATTCCGAATGTGTGTTCCTGGTTGCTGATCCAGAACAGTGGCTGGCGTGCCAGGTCAGTTCTGGTCTGAATGTCTAGAATGTTGATTTGGTTCATTTTCCTGTTCCATGAGACATCTGCAGAGCAGGAGAATGTCTGATGTCTAAGAAGAATGCACTGCCTGAATCTATGCCTACACTGAGGGGGCAAGGAGGTGGGGTGTTCTTCTTGGGACCCCCAACTTAGACCCTGGTTGGCGGATAGAGAGAGAACAGGTGAACTTTTTCCAGGCCTTTGTCTGGAAGGCACCAGAGCTCTGTCTCCATCCAGGGTCTTGACTCATGGCAGCTGTTTCTCATGAAGCGAATAAAATTCTTTTTCCAAATTGCTGCTATGTGTCTCCTTTGATCCCGTCCCCAGGAGCGGCGGTAAGACTGAAGTAACCTTTCTCCCAGCCACAATCTAGATGTGGTAGAGGATGCAGCATGGGTGTTTCCATCCAGGTCCCTGGGGCTTGTCATTGTCCAGATCTACCAGATGCTTCATTTACCCATAATGGGTCAGATATTACCTCTTCCAGGCTGTGCTCCTAAAACACACGACTTCCTAGGCCCAGGAGATGCAGCATGCAGCTTCCACCATCTGATTAAAACAACTTCCTCCCTTACTGAGCAGACAACCGAGATGAAAGACATCTGGGGAGGGGAACACTACTAACTGTACCGGTTTTATACATTTGATTCTTATTCTCATCTCAACAGTATGGATGAAGTGGTATAAAAATCCCCATTACAAAACCGAGGAAATTGAGACTCGAGGTGGCCATATGACATGCCCCACAGGTGCCAGAGCCAGGTTGGGACTCGGGTCTAACTAAGTCTAGAGCTGCGCTCTTTCCCCCATTCGGCTTCCTCTTGCTTCCTGGTTTGGTTCAGTTCCAGGCCCGATCTTGCCTGTCTGGCTCAAGGTCAAAGGCAGAAGTTGGGGGATAGCCTCCAACTTACTTGTATTCTATTCATTCAGTCACGAATATTTATCTTCCTAACTGCTTACTACATGCCAGTTATTGTCACAGCCTGGGGCTCCAGCAGTGAGCAATTGAGACAGGCCAGGCTTCTGCAAGGGTGGAGCTCACATTCCAGTGGGGGAAGAGTAGAAGATAAACAAGCAAACAATAGGTGTGATCATCCTTCTAACTCACTCTGTTCTGCCCTCCACTGCTTAACCGCTGAGCACATAGACCCTTTGCCCAGCCATGTGGACCCCCCATAGCCAGCAAAGAGAGTAGAGGTCAGAAAGGTAAGGTAAGAACTCTGTGCTTTGGGCTTTAGCGAGCCTGGGGAAGGAAGATGGCCCAGAAATAATGGGGGAAATTGGGGTCCAGGCTGGGGGTCCCTGAGGCTGGGCTTCTTGCCTTACAGTCCAGAAAGCTCTTGTTTTTCTTTGCATTGTCTGGAGCTGCCTCTCCACTCCCTCCTGGACTGTTGAATACAGAGAATGCAGTCTCCCCTCGATTGCTCTGATCTGGAAGGATCCTTCGAGTGCTGGCAGCAGGCATGGCGTGCTTGTGTCTTGTCTTGCTTGCCCATATCTATTTCTCCTCTCCTGCTAACATCCCTACTTTGCCTGAGAATCCTCCCTCATTATTTTCAGTCTTGGTGGTTCCATCAAGGGCCTTGTCCCGGCCGAAGGGTTGGCCTGTGAATCGATTCCAGCCAATCATCCTACACCCTCTCCTTATAAATTGGCCCCGAGTGGAGTCGCATGGGGATTCAGATGACTGACTCTGACTCATCCCCACAGCTGGACTCTGAAAAGCCTGTCCCATGAGTTCCCGCTTCCAAGATCACCAGGGAAGCCTGGATTCCTGACCTCAAGACTTTAGCTTTTCCGTCCATCCTGAGAGATGCTCCATGAATCCCTCTTTCACTGGTCAGAGTTGGGGTCTGTTGTTTGCAACCAAACCTGAACGACTTTGAGATGATAAAAGCACTGCAATGGCTCTGGAATTTTAATCAGCAGAGACACGATCAGACTAGTGTTTTAGAAAGAGTACCCTTGGGTCAGGGGACAATAGAGTACAGCAGCAAGAACCAGAGGCCGGCAGAATGTTCAGAAAGCAGTGGCCGTGGTCCAGCTGAGAGATGTTGGCTGCCGGGGTCAGGAGAAGGGCTGTAGGGTTGGTCAGGAGGATGGGATGGATTTTAGGGATCGTCTTTTCCTGAATGCAGCTGGACTTGGTTTTGCCTGGATAACTGTGTATGAAATTTTGCAAACGGAAAATTAGGTCAAACGCACCAAGAAGGCCTTTTCAGAGTGGAAGATCTTAATGCCCATGATATGAATGCCCATTCCCGGAATTTTGATTTGGCAGGTGTGATGGTTAATTTTGTGTGTCAGCTTGGCTGCGCTACAGTTATTAAATCAAACCCTAATCTAGATGTGGTTGTGAGTGTATTTTGCAGGCATGGTTAATATCTATAATCAGCTGACTTCGAGCAAAGGAGAGAACACTTGATGACGTGGGTGGGCCTTATCTAATCAGCTGAGGTTCTTAACAAAAACCGAAGGTTTCCCAGAGAAGAAATTCTGCTTCAAGACTATAGTATCAATTCCTACCTGAGTTTTCAGCCTGCTGGCCTGCCCAATGGATTTGACTTGCCAACTCTGACAATTGTGTGAGGCCATCCTAAAAATAAAGCCATATATATACCCCCCATATACATCCATGCATACACACATGCATATATCTCATTTGTTCTGTTTCTCTGGAGGAGGCTGACTGATACAGCGGGTGGTTCATTCAGGGCTCCCAGCAAGAACAACAGAACATCCTCTAGCCCATTTAAGCAGGAAGGATTTTATTATAGGACATGGCGTAGCTCATGGAAACACTGGAAAGACCAGAGGATTAGGCTCTAAGGCTTCCTGCTCAGGAACAGCGGCTACTGCTCCAGTGCAGATGCTTCTGCTACCACCACCGCACACGGGCATCTCGGATTGTACCTCTGCTGCCGAACCCCACTACTGCTGCCCCTGAAAGCTGGCTGCTTCTACAGCCACCTTAGCCAGAAAATGGATTCAGCCTGGCACCTGTTTCCTCACTTATGTCTACTTGGAATTAAAGTCATTCTTATGCCCGAATTCCAGCTCCAAGAGAGGATGGGAAAGTGAGTTTTTTGGCTTGTACCTCGGAAAGAACCAGATGGTGGGAAATTCTCCATATCTGGGAAAAGTATTCAAAGAGGCTGGGAAAACCTGGATGGTCTACCTCAATGGATCTATTGTTTCAGTTCTGTTTTGCTTCTGCGGGCCCGTGCCCTAGAACACCATAAAGAATATCACAGTGGCACCACTGTTGACCTGGCAACAGCTCCAAATAATTACAAGCAAAGAACACGAGAAGCCAAATTATGGAAGTACAGAATAGCAGAGACGCAAAGACCGTAGGCACACACCGTCCACTCTGCTAAAAAGGTTTGCGTAAAGAAGTGTCAAAAATGTTAGGCATGCACACAGCCCACTTTTCTACTTAATCATGCTCTCCTATAAAAATGGACTTTAAACTGAAATAGCTTTGGGTGAATAACAGCAATGAATATTAAAAGAAGCTTTTGTAGGGCAGTATGAAGGGAACAACAATGAAACACTTTCCTTACCATCTTACCTGTTATTCGTGTTTGATTTCCTTCCAGACTGGGTCTAAATACTTTTTTGTACTCTCAATCTCTATACTTTTGGTCAAAAGGGCTTCGAGCCATTTGCACAACGTCAGCCTTGGTCATTTCAGGACAATATGGCAGGACAGTCTTGCAGACTTCTGTGGCAGATTCCCCTCACCTCCCTCCACCCCCCACCTTGGAATATAACATGCAACAAAGTGCATTAATCTTAAGTGCATGTATTTTTTTGTAAGTATAAACCCAAGTAACCACCAAAGAAATCAAGATATAGAACATTCCAGCACCACAGAAGGCATTTTTGTGCCCCTTCCCTGTCTAAAAACCACTAAAATATAACCATTATTCTGACTTCTGTCACCGTTGATTAGTTTTGTTTGCTTTTTAATTTCATACAATATATCCTTTTTGGAGTCTGACTTCTTTTCCTCAATGTATCTATTGACATCCAAGTTGCTATGTATCAGCAGTTTGACATTCTTCACTGTGTGTAAGTACTTAATGGATACCACAATCGATTTATCTAGTCAATTGTCGATGGACGTTTGGGTTGTTTCCATTGTTTGACTGTTACAAGTTAAGGTGCCTCTTTGGCAGATTTTAACCCTTATAAATGGCTTTATTTGAAACATCAACTTTTATACACATTTATTATGGGAAATGCTTCCTGTTCTCTGTTCAAAATCCCCTGCTGTATCTTCTCTTGCTTAATGGCCTGATGGAAAGAGAAGATGATGCACGAGCGTGGCAAGCACCATTAGAGAAGGAAAAGGAAACATTTATCAAGAGCCTACTCCGTGGCATGGACCTTCCTGCTTATTTCATTAACTCTGACTAACAGCTGTATGACGAGTTTCTCCCGTTGCACAAAGGAAGAAATTGAGATTCAGAAAAATTAGGTGACTTGTCCAGAGCTATGAAGTGGTGGGAGGCAGCGGTGAAGTTCCGATGCGTGGCCAATTTCCACCTTGCGCCCTGTTCAAGATACCCAAAACCAGAATCACAGTAGGGATGGAGGAAATGGAGGGTGGAAGGTGCAGTGATGTGGTGGGCGTTGGTGATGTTAATTTACTTCCAGATGATTCTGTTAACAAGCCTCAGATGGAGACTTCTGCACCGTATCATGCTGTCTCTCGGTCCTTCTTTTCCTGTTTAAACGAGTGACATTTTCTTTCCTCTCCCATGACTCGCTTTTTTGAGGCTTGCTATCTCTTTTCTGCTCTGTGACTTGTACTCTACACACCACAATGATGTTCACTGAAAACTGGTTCCCTGAAGTCTGAAAAACTGTTGCCTTTTATCTCCCCATCTGCTTCGGACTTCCCTTTACTCCCTCCCCTCTAGCCACACTCGTTGAAGCTCCAATCCCAAGCTCTCCCCTTCCCCACCACAGGGTAACCAAGTGCCCGTTCTTGTCTTGGTTCTCAATTCTTGCTTCCACAGGAGGGACCCAAGACATATCCTAGTTTCCACCTCCTCCCTAGTCACCCTATGGGGTGGAGTGGGGGATCTGGCATGGTTTTTTGTTTTTTTTGTTTTTTTTAATTGTGGTAAAATACACATAAATTGGGATTCTTTCTTGCATTTCATAGATGAGATGATGGAAGCTCAGAGAGAAATTTCTGTGAGGTCATAAAACCTGTCAATGGCAGAACCTGGACCCAGAACTCACAATCAGGAGCTGTGTCCAGTCCGTGCTAACTGATGACCGAGATCTAAGAGGCCTTCCCTGGGATGATAAACACAGCATAGGCCGGGGTGATGCCTAAGCCCCTGTTCTTTCCATTCTGAAAGTCATCGGTCACAAAAAATGTGGTTAGCACATGTTCAAATGACTTATGCTCTTGGAATTTTCCAGGAGCTAGGATGCTGGGTTGAGGGAAGCAGCTTGATGGCAAGGTCCCAGATAATGTGACGCAAAATACTGTCTGTTGCCTTCCACAAATCTTGAGACAGCACGCAGGGCAGCAGAATAAGAAGAAATGTAGCGAATCCAAATGTCCCCCAGGCTGAAGGGTTTCATGCAGAGATAGACTCTAACAAGTGCCAGATATCTGGTTCTTGTCTATCGGTCACTTAGGGGTTTCTTGTCAGGAGCTTGGGCTCCTGGTTCCCAGGACCATGTAGACTGACTTCCCTTGTGGTTCCAGAAATGAAAGAAGCAATTGCAATCTCCTTGTCCACAAAAAGAAAGGGAGATTTATTAGACTTAACAGAAAAGTTACAGTACGGCATATAATCAAGGTAATATTTTCCTGGCCTATGTGCTATTAAGGCAAATCTTTTTTGAATACCTCATCCTTCATCATGCCAAACATATTAAAAGGCATCCATATACCACATTTAATATAATTTACATATGTATAATTTACATGTATGCCAAGGTGGGTTTTAGTTGACTAGTTAAGTAACATATTGCATTTTATAGCCGTTTGTAATTTCAATTTTACTATTTTATTTTAGTATTTTTGACAAGACATTATCTCTTCTAAGTTTTAAATAATTCCATAAGCCCTTGAAAAACTCAACGACCATCAGGTGCTGCATCCCAGGGTTTACTGAATAACCTTGCTTCGTGGCCTCTCTGGATCACCCTGCAGCATTATTATTCAGTAACCTCTTTCTCTTCTCCTTGGTCTAAATCTGACCATTCTCATGCAGCTAGACAAGAGATCACAGGTGAGTTCTCTGCTGATTTGGAAAAATATGGACATAAGTTTCCCGACTGAGTGTCTCCAATGAAATATTTTTACACATCCTGCTTTATAAATGCAGCTGAACTGGAGGCTGCCATTCAAAATGGCAGCCATCTCTTACGCATTAGCTGGTCTGGACACTTCTCACTGCTGACAAACCAGGAAGAAAGTAGGGAGTCTCACTGAACGGACTTAAGCAGTGTACCAGTTTGCAGAATGTAGGAGTACCTGTGAGCATAAGCTTGCTAATGAAAGAGCGGGGACAGGTAACCATCTGTAATTACTATTCTGACTCCTAGCACCATAGATTAGGGTGTTCTTTTTCTCTTTCTTGGTTTATTTATTTTCCACTTTATTTCTTCCCACTTAAAAAACTGAGGGATATTCTGAAATCACTAAAAAACACTTTCAGCAGTTTATTGTATTTAATTGCATGATTGGTTTTCAATGATATTGTGGTCCCAAACCGAATTTTCTTATCGAGTGTAATGAATCTTTTCTAATGTCTGGCTAATTATTACAATTCGATGAATATCTGTTTAATGTAATGAAATTAAAGTGAATCTAAAACTTGTAAAGAAAATCGAGGTATAATTGCAACATCATATTGGTTTTAGGTGTATAACATGATTCAATATTTGTATATATTGTGAAAATCTTGTTCTTAAATTTTATGTGAATGGCATCATATGGTATGTACTTTTTGTTTCTTGCTTCCTCTGCTCAACGTAGTGTCTTATAAGATTATCCATATTTTTGTGTTTATCAACAGTTTGTTCTTTTTTAATCCTGGGCAGCTTTCCACCATGTAAATATACAGGAATCTGTTTATATTTTTACTTGTTGATGGACATTTGGATTGTTTCTAGTTTCAGCTATTATGAATACAACTATTATGAACATTTGATACAAAGCATTTCTGGATACATGTCTTCATTTCCCCTGGATAAATATTTGGAGCAGAATTTCTGGATCATATGGTAAGTATCTATTTAACTTTATAAGAAATGGCTAAATAGTTCTCCAAAGTGGTTGCGCCATGTTGCGCTCCCATCAGCAAAGTATGAGAGTTTCGGTTGTTCTGAATCTTTGGCAACGTTGATTATTAGAAAACTTTCAAATTTTAGCCATTCTCATGGTGGATTTTAAGTGGTATCTCACTGTAGTTTTGAATTTTCATTTCTCTGATGATGAATGATGTTGAGGATTGTTAATCATTTGTATCTTTTTTCATGATGTGTCTGTTCAAATCTTCTGCCCACTTCTTATTAGGTTGTTTGTCTTCTTATTACTATTATAAGTCTTAGGTATTGCAAATGTTTTCCCTTGTCTGTGGTTTGCCCTTTGATTTTCTTAATACAATTTTAAAGAACATAATAGAAAACATTCTGATAAAGTCCAGCTTACCATTTTCTCCCTTATGGTTAGTGTTTTCTTTCTTATTCAATAAATTTTGCTCACTGCAAAGTCACAAAGATAGTTCCCTAGTTTTATCTAGAAGCTCTATAGATTTGAGGTCTAAAGCCCATTTAACTTAATTTTTGTGTATCATGTGAGATAGAGCCAAAGTTTATTTTTTGCATTTAGGTGTCTAGTTACTCTAGCATCGTTTGTTTAATAGACTGTTCTTTTCCTCATTGACTTGCACCGGCATCTTTGTACAGAAATAAATGACTGTATATGTGTGGGTCTATTTTTGGACTCTGTTATGTTTCACTGATTTATTTATCCCTATGACAACATCACACTGGCTTGCAGCTTTATAATAAGTAGTTTTTCGTAAG
Source organism: Pteropus medius (assembly GCF_902729225.1). Lineage (NCBI taxonomy): Eukaryota > Metazoa > Chordata > Mammalia > Chiroptera > Pteropodidae > Pteropus > Pteropus medius. The sequence goes on along the minus strand of NW_024342647.1, from coordinate 71,602 downwards.
TCTTGAAATTGTTTAACACAATCTCTCTAAGTTGTTTTTTTTTTTAAAGATCATTTGTGCTTTTCTAGGTCCTTTGCATTTCCATTCGAATCTTGGGTCACCTTGTTAATTTCTATAAAAACATCTGCTGAGATTTTGCCAGGCACAGTGTTGAATCTATAGATCAAGTTGGGAAGAACTGACATCTTAGTATTGAGCCTTCCAATTCAGGAGCTGGTGTATCTCTTTATTTATTTAGGTCTTTTTAAATTTCTCTCAGTATTATTTTGTAGTGTTTAGTGTATAGTCTTGCACGATTTTGTTAAATTTATCCAGAAATATTTAAAAGTTTTGGATGATATTGTAAATGGAATTGTTTTTTAAATTTAATTTGAGTTGGATTTTTTTCCCATGCATATATGCTTTATTCATGACAAAGGTGGTACACTACAGAGTAGTTGTAACCACACAGTATTTTTAATAAATGATACTGGGCCAAATATACAATTGTATATTCATAGGGAAAAAATGAAACTTTTTCCCTACCTTACACAAATAATACAAATAATAAGTCCAGATAGATTGTAGATCTAAACAGGAAAGATAAATCAATACAGTTTTAAATAAGGAATGCTATTCTAGAATATCAAAAGTATTAACCGCAGAACAAAGATTGATGAATTGGGCTGCATTAAAATTAAGAATTTCTGTCCACCAAATGACACCATGAAGAGAATGAAAAGGAATGGCTTGATTTTTTTCTTTTTCTTTTTCGTGGGTTTTTTTTTTTTTCCTAGTACGTAGAAATAGAAATGATTTTTGGATCCTATAATCTTGCTAAATTCACGTATTGGTATTAGCAGATCTTTTTGCAGATTCCTTAAGCTTTTCTATGTAGCTAATAGTTTATCTTTGAATCAAAACAATTTTACTTCTTCCTTTTCATTTGCCTTTTACTTCTTTTTCTTGCTATGCTGTATGGCTAGGACTTCTAGTACAATATTTAAGACAATCAGTAAAGGATCACATCCTTCCTTGTTCCCATCTTAGGGTGACTGTATTTAGTCTTTGCCCGTTAAGTGTGATGTTTGAATTTTTGGGGTCAAATTCTTTTTCTGTATCTATTGAGGTAATTATGTTTTTCCTTTTTAACCTGTTGATATGGTGAATTACTTGGTTGATTTTTGAATGCTGAACCAATTTTGCATTCCTGGGATTAACTACCTGTGGTCATGAGGTCTTATTCTTTTTATATAGTGTTGAATTCAATTTGATAATATTTTAAATAGATTTTTGTTTATATTCATGACAGACATTGGCCTGCAGATTTCTATACCTACAATATCTTTTTTTTAAATAAGGGTAATACTGGTTTCATAAAAGGGATTGAGAACCTGTCACATCTCTATTTTCTGAAAGAGTTTATGTAAGGTTGGTGTTATTGCTTCTTTAAATATGTGGTAGAATTTATCGATGAAGTCATCTAGACTTGGAGGTTTTGCTTTGGGAAGTTTTTAAGTTACAAATTTAATTTTTAAAAGAGATATAAAATTATTTAGATTTTTTCCATTTTTTCTTGAGTATGTAGTTTTTCTTGAGTTTGTTTTTGTAATTTGTGTCTTTCAAGGAATTTGTCCATAGGTTGTTGAATTTATCAGCATAAATTTGTTCATATTATTCCTTTACTAGACTCTTAATGTCTGTTGGACATGTAGGGAGGTCCCCCTCTCCCCCATCATTGTGGATATTGATGAATTGGCTTTTTGCTTGAGTTTTGGCTATCCTGCCTTCTGCAATCTAGAAAGTACTTTCAGGAGAAAAGCTAATTAAATATGAATCTCACTCAGTGTGATCTCTGCTTGTAAGGTTAATTTCCCTTGATTTTCTACCTGCTTTTGCTTACACTCCAGAACCTTAAAGTAAATATTTTTCCCCAGAGTTTCCTTCCTAATAATTTATAATTATTAATATAATAGGGTTAGTCTAAGACAAGCTGCTTTGCCATTACTAGAATCAGAATTCGACCATCTTGCTATATATTTTCTATTTGTTCTGTCCATTTTTTGTTCATTTTTCTCTCTTTCCCTGTCTTCTTTTAGATTAATTATTTTTAGTCTTAAAATTTTGCCCTTCTATTACTTTGTTAGTTATATAGATTTTAAAGTATCCTCTTAATGCTTACCTTAGACATTATAATATATATCATTTACATATTAAAGTCCAATATATATTAATATTTTTTACCATATTCTGATAAATGCAAGAACCCTAGAACATCAGAACTCCATTTCCTTCCTTCTTGCATTTTAAGCTATAGTTTTAATGTGTTTTAACTTAGCACATATTTTAAATCTCATAAGACATCCTTACTATCAGTTTAAAGAGGCAATATTCATTCAGATTTACCCATAACTGCAGGTCATTTCTTCCTGCATTTTGCACTTTCATCTGGGATAATTTTTCTGCTTCCTTCAGTGTTTCCTTTTAGTGCGGGATTTCTAGTTACATATGATTATGCTCTTCTCTTCACTGATTACTCACTCTACTCTCAATATCCTGGGCAGTTATGTAGTGAAACCCTCATGGGTATCTTTAATGAAGGTTTTTTTGAGTTTTTTGTTTTGGCGATTCGTATAGATTCTATGTTTTGTCTTCCTGTTCTTCCTACAAATATCTCTCTTCTTTTTGTTTCCTTTTTCTCACTAGAGGGTCAGCACCTGTCTTGTTTGTGACCTGTCTTCTCAGCCCACCCACCAAGAACGTCCTTCTAGAAGTTATTCTTGTGCAGCATCCCAACTACCCAGTTCGGTGCAATATTTGCAATGATAAGCTGATGTGAAAAGCACAGTGGAGTTATCAATAGCATTTGGACCCAAGGATAAGGAAGAATGCTCAGAGAAAGCTATAGAGAAGTCAAGTTTTTAAGGATGGCATTTAGGCATTAACTAAGTGAAGAAGAGAAGTAAAGGTATTACAATCACATATAAAGACATGGAGGTGTGAAGCACTTTAAGTGTTTGGGACTGCAGCAAGGTTCAGGATTTTGTATACAGCATAGATGGTGAATGCACAGCCAGCATGCTACAATCTCCCCCGTTCTGCATCTATGGCAGACATTGCTAATCTATCACAGAACATTATTTCTCACTGGGATTGAGCAGAGGCTTTGAATTATTTTCAGATGACCACTCCGGGCACTTAATTAAATCGTGGTGGCATAAGAGATGAAACCTATTTGTTATTCTGGGAATGAGAGAATAATAAGTCATGAAGAGACATGAGGCTGGGGAGTTAGGCAGGACCCAGACTAGGAAGATGCTTTTGATGATGGCATCAGTGACTATAGTCTCTTGAGGATGCCAGGAGGCTTCGAATGTGAAATAATCAGGAAAGTTTCAGAGCTCTTGCAGCTGCCTCTGTGGAGCCAGTTCTATTCTGTGATCTTATTGATGAGGCTCCAGGGACACGCCATTTGAAAATCTCCTGGCTACCCTGCTTTGGCACTAATTAGCCATGCAGGGAAGTTCTTTGTGATGTAATTAAGTGACATCTCTGGTTAAAAGTTTGGCTTCCCCCAGGTGAGCCGTGACTAGAAATGAAGCACAGTCTCTCAGTGGATCAGTCTGTCCCTTGGGTATATAGCCTTTGGCAATCACCAACTCCAAGTACTGTAAGAACAGAGACTCTTTCTCAAGCTCATTCATCCCACTTGCCAATCAGGCAAGCAGGGCCTACTAGAATCTGGTCTGGAACTACACCTGGAATTGAGGCACCAAGTTGGAGAGCCTTGCATGGCCATAGTCATCCCTAGTAATTGCTTTCGTGTTGAAAGAGGTGTACAAGTAAAAGATGGGATTGGTGAAAGCTCTGAGGCAGAGTTTGCCTGGTATATCTGAGGGCGAATTGACTGGACTGAATTAGCAGAGAGAGGCAGCAGATGAGGCCAGAGAGGTCAGAGGGCCAGTTCATGTGGAACCTTATAGAATATTGCGAAGATTGTCGCTTTAATACTGTGCCAGCTTTATCAATATTTTCTTGTCAATGCATTTTGATCTTATTTAAGAAATATTTTCCTAGCCCTGAGGTCTGAAATATAACTACCTTTATTTCTTACAAAGTATTTTATTTCTTTAAGTCAGGTTTTATTGTACATAAAAATGTAATTTATGTACAATAAAATATATCTGTGTTAAATATTCTATTTGATGAGTTTTGACAAACGTATGTTATTAAGTAACAATCACAGTCAAGATATAGATATTTTCATTTTGCTGGAAATTTCTCTCCTGTCCCTTTGTAGTCACTACCCTTCTTGCACTCCCAACTCCAAGCAAACACTGATTTGATTCCCTGTTTCCTTTTCCTGCATATCATATAAATATGATAATATAGTATATAGTCTTTTGCGTTGTTTTGTTTAGCTTCTTCTGCTTTTGCTTTTGAGATTCATCTAAGTTGTTGCATGTATCAGGAGTTTATTCCTTTTTATTGCTAGGTAATATTTCATGTATAAAAATACAATAATTTGTTAATTCATTCATCAGTTGCTAGATCGTCTCTAATTTTTGGCTACTATGAATAAAGCTGTTATCAGCATTGACACATAGTCCTTTGTGTAAACATATGTTTTCATTTCTCTTGGGTAAATACCTAGGAGCGGGATTGCTGGGTTGTATAGTAGGTGTATGTTAAATGTTTTAAGACATTTCCATTGTAAGCAACTTCTAAAATGGAAAGTGGCTATTCCATTTTGCAGTAGATAAGATTTCCAGATGCTCCCCTCATCAGGGCATGGTATTATTGGATTTTTAAATTTTAGTCATTTTAGTAGATGTATAGTGGTATCTTGTGGTTTTAATTTGCATTTCCCTAATAACTAGTGATGTTGAACATCTTTTTATGTGCTTCTTTGCCTTCTGTATGACTTTTTTTGGCTAAATATCTATTTGGATATTCTGCGCATTGTCTAATGGGATTGTTAGTCTTATTAATTTTGAAAGTTCTTTATTCTGGATACAAGTCTTTATCAGATATTTATTTTTGCAAACATTTTCTCCCAGTCCGTGGCTGTCTGCATTTTCTAAACAGTGTTTTTCAAATAGCAGAAGTTTTTAATTTTGATGAAGCCAAATTTATCATTTTTTTTCTATTATGGTTTGTACTTTTTGTTTCTTATTGAAAAAATCTTTGCCCAATCCAAGGTTATGAAATTTTTTCTCTGTTTTTCTTTTTTCCCTAGAACTTTTTAGATTTAGCTTTTAAATTGAAGTCTATGATCCATTTTGAATTAATTTTTGAATATGATGTGAATTAAAGATTGAAGTCTTTTTTTTTTTTTTTTTTTAGCATGTTCAATTGTTCTGGCACAAACTGTTGAAAAAACAACACTGTCTCTATTGAATTGCCTTGGCAGTTTTGTCAAAAATCAATTGACCATATATGTGTGAATCTATTTCTGAACTCTTCTGTTTCATTGATCTATAAAACCAATAGCAAACTGTTTTGATAATTATAGTTAGTAAGTCTTGAAATTGGGTAGTGTAAGTCCTCTTTTTTAAAAAAATTTATTTTAGTTTTTCTAGATTCTTTGGTGATTCTATATAAATTTTAGAATAAGTTTTCAATTTCTATAAAAAGGCCGGGTAGTATTTAAAATAAATTTTTTGGCTTTTGATATTTTTATTTATTTTTGACAAATAAAAATGACATACATTTAAGATGTGCATCCTTAAAATTCTAACGTGATAGACTTTTGATTGAGATTGCATCGAAGCTATAGATTAGGGGTTGGCAAACTATGACCCATGATCTAAATGTCACCCATCTATTTTTGTACAGTCTGCAAGCTAAGAAGAGTTTTTACATTTTTAAAAGGTTGAAAAAAATCTAAAGGAGAATAATATTTTGTAACACATGAACATTCAATTAAATTCAAATTTCAGTTTCTATAAAGTTTTATTGAGACACAGTCATGCTCATTTATTTATGTATTGTCTATGGCTGCTTTACACTACAATGTCAGAATCGAGTAGTTGTGACAGAAACCATATGACCTATAGAGCCTAAACTATTTATATATAGCTCTTTACAGAAACAACAATAACAACAACTGCTGACTCCTATAATGGATCAACTACAGAATAATTGAAATCTTAACAATATTGAGTCTTCGGATCCACTAACATGGTATTAGAGTTCTCCTGAGAAACAAAACCAACAAGACTATATATATATATATATATATATATATATATATATATATATATATTTTTTTTTTTAAAGAGAGATTTTAAAATTCTATTTTAAGGAATTGGCTCACATGATTGTAGAGGCTTGGTAAGTCCAAAGTCTGCATGGTAGGCAGGCAGGTTGGACACTGAGAAAAGAGTCCTCAGTTTTAGTTCAAAGGCAGTCAGCTCACAGGATTTCTTCTTGCTCTTGGGAGGTCAGTCTTTGTTCTGTTAAGATCTTCACCTGATTGGATAGGGCCCAATCACATTATGGAGGATAATCTGCTTTCCTCAAAAGTCCACTGATTTAGATGTTAGTCTCAACCAAAAAATAAATAAATAAATAATACCTTCACAGACACATCCAGAACAATGTTTGACTAAACGCCTGAGCACTGTGGCCCAGCCAAGCTGACACGTAAAATAAACTATCATGGTCCCCCTCCTCACAAATATCTCTATCTTCATCTTCACCCCCCACTGATAGAATACACTTTTACCAATATTCAAAACAGAAAGCATTAAATAGAATTTTACAGTTTGCCTGTAATTTTAAAATATTCTTTTGTATTTATAAAAGAAATAATGCTTATGGTCAGAGAGTTGGGACTCTTTATGAAGCAGCAAATTTTAGGTAACCCTTGTTTCTACATTTTGGTGACTTAAAATTATTTATATTTATAGTAAGTTTTATTTCTGGAGAGTTTAAGGAAGCTTGAAATAACATAAAATACAAGATAAAATGAACTGAAAACGTTAAACAGGAAAAAAAAAAAAAAGAGGGAATAAACAAGGGTGGGGACATAAAATTGAGCCAGGAATGACTGAAAATGCAGATAGTAATGACCTGTGTTATGAGTCGGCCTCAGATTTGGCTCCAAGCTTTCTGATCAGAGAGTTCTCATTGAACAAAGCTGAAAACAAAAGGGTTGTTTAGGTGAAAGAACAACATCTGTGTTCTAAGAAGAGGCACATTGCATGGGCTTTCTTTTAATTAGCCTCAATATAGGCTTTTAGCAATCACATCGGTGCATAAAAATTCACATAAGCAATTTAGTTTGTAGGCAAAAACAGTGGTGTCTAGGTGTTCAGGTCACCAGTGATCTAGGTTGACAATGTATTGAATTTTACATTTTTAAGGAAGTATGGATAGGCTGCATGTCTTTTGGGCAATTTTCTCTAAATAATTTTTCTTTTAGTTAAACTTTTGATAAACACTTAGTGTCACTGAGCTCTAAATATTCCCTGGTTGGTGCCTCAGTTATGGCTGATGTTTATTGTTAACTGCATATTGATGAGTCCTATTTTGAGTTGGCAACAACAACAAACAAACAACTAAGTAGATCAGATAAATAAAATGAATGCTGACATAGGCACATAGTGTTCATGGTCACCATTTCAGAGCCAACATTTTCATTGAAACCTGGAGATGTCTACATGGGGAAGACGACTAATACATGCGTGTGCGCGTGTTTGCACACACCATGAGTATTTAGTACCGTGGTACTGAATGATTGTTAGGACATAAATCTCCAATGTGTAGGAGTATTTTATAAATATGTCCATATACAACATAGCTTTCTTGCCAGCTTTTAATTGCCAGGTTGTTTATGTGTTTTGTTTGCAAGGGTAGTAGAGAGATGAGCCTCAACCTGACATATCTGAACACGTATTTATGAGGAGCTAGAGAAATATGCCTCACCGAGATCCAGGTAGGATTCTTACTGAAAGGAAATCCACTCTGAATGGATAATGAGGTTACGAAGATGAGTGATTCTCAGTTCCTAATTTTAAGGTGGTTATAGTCTAGTGGGGAAGACAAACTTTTAAACGAATAAAATGCTACAAGTGTAGTGACAGATGCACTGGAAAGCAACAAGCATAGACCACATATTTTGAAATCAGCTCCTTCGCTTTTGGCTGTGTGGTCTTAGGCTGATTACTTAACAACTCTGGTTCTTGGTGTCCTGTTTGTAAATACCTGCCAACTCCACCTCCTCTTCTCTCCCTTCTCCACCATGTCCGCTCCTTCTTCCTTTTCTTCCTGCCAAAATTCTCTCTTCTTTCAGGTGTTCCTGGATGCTCTTGACAAAAATCATTCTGTATTTCTTTGCAAAATCTCATAGCTTTCCTGTTTTTCATGATTCGACCACCCTTCATCTCAATCTGTGAGACTTTGTAAGGGAAACATTTATTTGTGCTTTGTATGATTTGAAAATGAGCATTCAATGAAGACAGTAATAGTTAGGCCTAAGATACGTTGAGCCCTTACTACATATTAAGCACGGCGCTAAATGCTTTTTGTACGTGGCTCAAAATAATTCTCTGATCTGGCTCTCAACAGCCTTCTCTTTAAACAGATAAGAAAACTGAGGTTAAAGGCATTAAGTGCTTTTCTCAGGATCATGCAGCCCGGAAGGGCCAGAGCCTGGATCCCAACCAAGATGGTGTTGAACACAAATCAACGCTTCCTGAGACTTTAGTAAAGTTTCAAAAGTTTCTGCCAGAAACAAAGGCATAGGGGAGTTACTTTTCACTGTGGAAAATTTCTACCCTAACAGCTTTATTTCAGTGACTGACCGGCCTCCAAAATCAACGTCACATGTGGTCCCTCATGTTAATTCCTAGAGGCAGGACCTCTCTCAAGCCTCGTGTTGACCAGGGCCTGTGTTCCCGTGGAGCGGGAAACCTTAAGGGTATAGAAACAGAAGATGTGGATTCAATCCTGACTCCACTATCTACTCACGATGTGTCTTTAGCAAAATCTCTTCACTACTATGAGTTTTACTTTCCTCATACAGAAGAAAAATCAAAACCTGCTCCCAAGAGAAAAGTGAGGAACATGTATGTGAAAGCAGTTTGTAAGCCACGAGCATAATATATGTCAGAGGGATGATTGGGAAATGTCTGATAAAGAGAAAGCTAGCAGGAGGGGAAGGAGAGGCTGAGAGGCTAAATGCAGAGAAGAAAAAGGACTTTGGCTATGAAAACAGAGGGTCCAGGGCTAGAAGCATGAAGGGGCAGGTGTTCCTGGAGTCAAAATGATTTTTTCGTTTTTCCCCCATTCTATCTAGCACCCATCAGCATAGATTTTGTTTCTTCAGGGATTTCAATGACTTTCCCTCCTAATAATCTCTTTTCATCACCCCCTACCAGCTCTCTGGCGAAAGCCATCATTCCCCACCTAGATTATGTCAGCGTCGTCCCAACGACATATTTGGTGTCCCCACATTTCTTGACACCTCCTCCCTCTTCCATTCTCTTTACCGCAGCCACAGTGATCTTTTGACAATAAAAATTCGATGACCAAACTCATTAGGTTAAAGTCTATGTTCGTTTCCTAGGGTGGCTGTAACAAAGTACCACACACCTGGTGGCATAAAACAATAGAGATGATTTTTTTTTTTTCTGGCAGTTCTGGAAGTTATAAGTCCAAAATCAAGGTGTTGGCAGAGTTGGTCCCTTCAGGAGGCACTGGGGGAGCATCTGTTCCAGGCTTCTGTCATAGCTTTGGTGGTTGTGGTTAATCCTTGGTGCTCCTTGGCTTGTAGACGTATCATTTCAACCTCTGCCTCTGTCTTCACACGGCCATCTTTCCTCTCTCTTCCCTCTGTGTCTTCACATGACATTCTCCTCTCTGTGTATGTGTTCCAATTTCCCTCATCTTATAAATATACCAGTCATTGGATTAGAACGCACTCGGATCCACTGTGACCGCTTCTTAACTTGATCGCATCTGCAAAGACCTTATTGCCAAGCAAGGTCACGTTCTGGGGTTCTAGGTGAATACGGATTTTGGGGGGACATGACGCAACCCAGCATATGACGGTCTTGGTCCTGTGTGCTTTTCCTCTCTGTCTATTGTCCTTTGGATTTCAGCTCAGCCAGTACTTTTCAGGGTCAAGTCACCCAGTTTATTATGCTCTCATACAACTATTTTCCCTCCCTTTAATAGCACTTACCATAGTCTGCAATGATTCATTTATTTGCGTGATTAATATCTGTCTTCTTCACATCACACACAGAAATCCTGTTTTCTTTACTTCACCATTATATCGTCAGAGCTTAGTCGAGCATCTGACACATTGCAAGTGGTCAATAAATATTTGTGGAGAAAATGAAGTCACACATAGCATAAAGCTGGGGGCGCCTCAAAATAAAAGTCAGAACTGGGTGGTAAGCTGAAGGTGGTGACTCCGTAGGGTTCCCTGTCTTACAGAACTCATGCCTGTGGTTCCCGATGGAGCGGTTGACTAGACTTTGCTCTGGCCGCATGTTTACCTGAGCTACAAACACGGACCAGGCACTGCGTGTGATGTTCTCTCATTTCCCACATCCAATCCATGGCCAAATTCTAAAGATTTTGCCTCTACAAAATCTCTCAGCCTTCCAAACTCTGTCTCTGCCATCACAGAAAGCTTTATCATCTCCTGCCTCAAAAACAGCCTTCTTACACCCATTCTTGTCCCCTTCCAAGTTAGTTTTTACACTGTAGGCAGATTAATTTTTAAAAATGCAAATTCGAATAAGTCGCTATATTAGTTTGCTAGGGTTTCAGTAAGAAAGTGCCACAAACTGAGAGGCATAAACAATGAAAATGTATTATCTCACAGTTCTGAAGGTTAGAAGCCCACGGTCGAGGTGCCGGCTGGGTTGATTCCTTCGGCGGGCTGTGTGAGGTCAGGGTCTGCTCTATGCCTCTCTCCTTGGTGTGTAGGTGGTGGCATTCCCCCTGTGTCTCCTCACATCCTCTTCCATTATTCATGCATGTTTCTGCGTCCAAATTTCCCCTGTTTATGAGGACACCACCCATGTTGGATTAAAACCCACCCTGATGACCTTATTTTAAGTTGATGATCTCAATAAAGACCTTCTCTCCAAATAAGATGACCTGGGGATTAGGGCTCCAATACATCTTTTTGAGGGGACACAGTTCAACCCGCAGCAGTCGCTTTCCAGCTACATAAGCCTCTCCGTTACCCACAGACTACAGGTCAGCTCTTTCTGTGATGTACTGAGCTTCCCGTGACAGGGCTCCCGCTGAGTTCCGTGACCTCATCTCTTGTCTCCCTCTGTTTCTCTCTTGCATCCCGTGTTCCAACCGTAAGACATTTTTTGCTTCTTCTTGCCTTAGGGACTAGTATTCCCACTGCCTGAAATGCTCATTCCCGCTTCGGTCAGCCCCTGTGATAAATCCTTACCCTTCAGGCTCAGATTAGCTATCACATCCTTCCGGAAGCCTGGCTTGCCATTCTTCCACCAATTCTAGATCAGGCTCCCTTCTCGTACACACAATATGACACTGAATCTTAGTACTTACAACACTGTCTTTCCCAAGAGACCGTGAGCTGCCCAAGTATGAGGACTGTGTCTGGTTCTTTGTTACATGCCCTCTTCCCCTCTGGAGCCATGCCTAGAACATAACAGCCCCTTGATAAATATTTGTAGAATGAAAGAATGCCTGATGGTCACTTCAGAGTCTGAACAGATGTAAGGAAGAAATACAGTGAACCTCAAGTTACCGTCTGAAGAGCAACGCTCCATTTAAGACCCGCCAGGAATGGCTGGGGCCTTCTTTCCTGGAAGATGCCTCTTGGTTTCTTAGTGCTGCAACTTTTATTTTTTATTTTATTAAAAAAAATTTTTTTAATCAAGTTTATTGGGGTAACATTGGTTAATACAATTATATAATTTTCAGGTGTACATTATCATTTGACATCTATATATTCTATTGTGTGTTTACCACCCAAAGCCCAGTTTCCTTCAGCTACCATATATTTGATCCCCTTTACCCACTTCACCCTTCCCCTCTCCCCCCCCATATTTGACCCCTTACCCATCTACCTCTCCCTCTTGCCCCACCCCCTACCCTCTGGTAACCACTAGTCCATTGTCCATGTCCCTGAGTCTCTGTTTGTTTGTCCTGTTCATTTGTTGCTTTTAGGTTTATATCCCACATATCAGTGATATCATGTGATTTTCAACTTTTTCTGTCTAGGTTATTTCGCTTAGCATGATTATCTCAAGGTCCATCCATGTTGTCGTGAATGGCAGTATTTCATCTCTTCTTATGACTGAGTAATATTCCATTGTATATATGTACCACAGCTTCTTTAGCCAATCATCTATCGTAGGACACTTCAGTTGCTTCCATGTCCTGGCCACTGTGAATAATAGTGCTTCAACTTTAAAATGACTCATAGGAGCTCTGAACTGGAGAAATCTCAGAAATCATGTAGTCCAACCCCCTCATTTTAAAGAGGGGGGAAATCGAGGCCTTGTGGAAAGAAGTTTTTTATTGTGAGAACAAGGACCGGAACCCAGGCCTCTCAGCTTCTCCCCGAAGAGAGAAAATGCTCTGCCTGTTAGGGAGGTGATACTTCAGGAAGTCTAAGAAAATGGTTTCCGGTCCACTTCCTAGGTAAGGGGTCCTGTCCTTATCAAGTGAGTGGTCTAGGGCAAGCTACTGAACCCCTCTGTGGCAGTTTCTCCATCCGTGAAGTGGGGGTCATGGGAGCGCCTCTCCTGCAGAGTTGTTGGGAGGACTCAGTGAACTAAAGCATGTAAAAACACAACACCTGGCAGGTGGGGAGCGCCCCTCCCCCCAAAGTTAGCTATTTATGCTATGAAGCGGAGAAAAACATTTTGATGAAGTAAGTACCCAGTCATGGTTAAATCTTGGACGTCTGCCTGGTCTGCACTTAGGTTAACCAAACATGCGAAGACCGGAGGCTTAGTCATAATGGCCACCCATTCCTTTCTGTACACATAGATAGCCCCCGACTTCACTGGACTAATTTTGACAATCACATGTGGGCAAAACTTTCCTTATTCACCGCTATCTTATCGAAACATTCAAAGTGATTTTTGACAAGGTTTGATTCATGGACACTTAGGAACTCACTGTTCTCGGTCGGCGGGCAGGAAGGGAGGCAGACCTGAGAGGTGCGGATGGTGAACGTGGAATATTTAGTCCCGGTTACGTCCTACCTCCAGATGGTTTCTCTCCACTGCAGTCTCTCAGTCTCGGAGGAAACCAAGGAGAACGAGGAAGGCAGCACGCATACTCACTGGGGTCACAGGTCCCCAACACTTTCAAATTCCTTTCTCATTGACCCATCTGGTCCCATGCCCCATCCTGACTCCTCGTTTTAGAAGACAAAGTTATCCAGAGTCACCAAGCTGAGGATGTCTGTGTCCCGAGACGTCTCCCAGCCCGTAAAGCTTTACCCTTCCTTCATCGGGCCTCCCTGGGCCTCCCTGGGCCTCCTCACTTGCCATTTAGGAGATGCTCTACCAATTCTGGCTCTGTATTCTGAGACAAATATCTATCGTGGATTTTTTTATGAAGAAGTTATTGTGCAATGCAAAGAGTGCTCTGAGAGAACAGGGTATTCTCTCTCCTTGCTGTTCCCTCAGGGAACTCTGCTCTGTGTCTTCTCCAAGGTTAGAAAGCAAAGCACGGCTTAAGGGGGTGAAGAATGTTAGGTCCCTCCTACTTGGTATTGAGAATATTCCCAGAACCTCCTTGCGTTCATGGTCACGTCTCACAGGTGTGACTCTGCTTCCCCATTACGAGGTAACTAACGGTGGAGAAATAATGGTGGGTATTTTGGAAGAAGGGGATGTCAATAGAGGTGAATTGGTATTATTTTTTGTGGTGTGGATGGGACAGATTAGTACGGGGGACAACAGTTTTCAGGCAATGGAAAGGTGTGGTTTGTGGTGTCTAGAGACAGTGATGAAGGTAGATTAGAGTTTTATCTTGGTTTATGAGGTAGTATCGGTTTCTTTGGGTTCAAGGAATGCTGACATCAGGGGTTCCTTAGCATTGGATTTTCAGTGTGGAGTCAGAACAATGTTTTGCATGGTTTATCCATTGGGGAAGCTCTTAGAATTGTTCCAGTTTCAGCTGCAATACTGGTCCAGCAGCTCCCTCAAGTTCCTGGCCTCTGTTAGCTGATATAGAGTCATCTGTCCTCCAGGGAGCACCTCTGGCTCCTGGGTCGAAGAGGAGAATGTGGGCCTCGCTCGTATGATGCTGAGAATCCTCAAGAATTTCTGTACATTTCAAAGGAGGTGGGAGCACATCCGGGAGAGAGACCAGACTTTCTGTTAACCTATGTTATATTCCTGAAAGTTACAGTGATAAAAACACCTGCTGTTTAGGAGATGTTCTACCAATTCTGGCTCTGTATTCCGAGACAAATATCTATCGTGGATTTTTTTATGAAGAAGTTATTGTGCAATGCAAAGAAAAGCCTTCTCAGCAGCATCCTTAGAGGAGACATAGCAAATTCTCCTAAAGGTCCTCAGTGGAGGCCTAGGGGGCATCCTGCCAAGATCCAGTTTGGTCTAAGTGATCCAAGAGGGCTCGTAATGTATGCAGGTAGGCAGCTCTCTGATGGTCTGGGCTCACCTCAATGTTAGTCTTTATGTAGGATGGTGATTTTTCATGTAGAGATACCCCTGATTCTCCTAGAGTGTCATTTAAGCCCATTGTCAGATGGGCTACAGGGTACTATGCACCCTCTGACATGGCATGCACTTTTTATACATATGTAAAAATGTGCTTTTTTTTTTTTCTTCTGGGGGGTGATAGACATTGTTTTAACCGTAATTTTACCCTGGAACTTTCCTTTTGTAGCTCTGTTTTTGAATTTAAAAGTAGAACATGCTCATTGTAAATTATTCAAATAATTCGATGTTTAGTAAAAGTGAAAGTCTCCCCTCCCTATCCTGGTAGAACTCTTTCATTTACGCACAGATAAGTGCATACTTATGGCACAAACGAAGCCATGCTATTTGTATGGTTACAACTTCTCCTTATTTAATATTATATCAGTGCATATAGACAATGCTGACATTAAAATTATTTAACTGGAATACTACTATAGATTTATAAATAAAAATATATATGTCCATTTAGTGTCTAACTCAACTAAACTATATACCTCAGAGGTCAGTAAACGATGACCTGCTGGCCAAATCAGGTCTGCCACCTGGTTTTGTAATTAAGTTTTTTTTATTGGAACACAACACATTCATTCACTTATGTATTGTGTGTGACCGTGTTTGTTCTACGATGGCAAAGCTAAGTAGTTGTGACAGAGACCATATGGCCTGCAAAGCATTTACTATCTGGCCCTTTACAGATAAAGTTTCCTAAACCCTGATGAATATTATAGCATTGCTTAACAAATCATTACAAGCTGAAGGGCAAATAGTTTGTCCAATTATTTTAATAATTTCCAAATAATTTGTTGATTTAAAGACTTTATTGAAGTGCGATGCACATGCAGAAAGTTACGAGATATTTGAATGCAAGTTACAAGATATTCGAATGATCACAAAATGAAAACACTACTGACTCTTAGCTGCTCCTCAGAAGCCTCTCCCCTCCATACCCGCTATGATCACTACCCTCCCCTCCTCCCTCTCTCCTCACTTCTAACACTGTAGATTAGGATTTTCTATTTTTTTTTGATATTTACATAAATGAAATCATATCACATGCTGTCTTTTATGCCTGATCTCTTTCGTTCAAAATTATATTTCAGAGACTATAGTAGAGATTTTTGGTTTTTTTCCCTCTTTTCAGAGATTTTTTGCTATGTGTAGCTGTAGCTAGTCCATTTTCATAGCTTTATAATATTCTCCTGCATTGCTTATCTCAATTTAATTAAAGATTTTATTGTGAATGGACATTTGGATTGTTTTTGGTCTTCACCTCTTCTGACTAATGCTGCTATAAATGCCCTTGTCAATGTTTGGAACACACACACCTCTCCGTTGGGCACGTACCAGGGTCATAGGGTACGCATACATTCACTTGACAGTGCCAAACTGTGCTTCCAACATGCTTATTGCAATTTATTTCCCATCGATAGCAAATGACTTCTAGTGCTTTCTTCAAAGACAAGTGTGGTTTTTATATTCCACTTCTCTGAGAAGTAATGAGATTGATCCCCTTTTTGTTTGTTTTCTGGCTATTTGCAAATCCTCTCGTGAAGTACCTGTTCAAGTCTCTTGTCCACTTTCCCATTGGATGGCCTATCCTTTTCTTATTGGTTTGAAGTTTTAAAAATATATATATTATGGATAAAATATATCCATAACCCTGTTGTAGTCATATGTAATACAAATAATTTCTTCCATTCTGTGGCTTGCCTTTTCATTTTTCTCGGTGGTATCTTTTGATGAATCAAAGTTCTCAATTTTAATGTGGAGTAATTTATCTTTTCCCCCTCTTTGTGGTCACTCCATTTTGTATTATATTTAAGACATATTTTCTTATTTCAAGGTCATAAAGATATTCTTTTATGATATTTTCTAGAATATATATTGTTTAGACAAGTAGGTCTACAAGTATGAATTACTTACTTTGCATAATGTGAGGTAGGGATTTTCCTCCCTACATAGATATGCAAGTAAGCCAGAACCATTTCTCAGAGAGATATCCTCTTATAATTGCTAGGGTCTGTTTGGGGTGTCTCTATTTATTCCTTTGTTCTATTTGACTACTTGAGTCAGTATCACTCTAACTTAATATAGCTGTCTTGTTATAACGAGCCTTGATATCTTGTAGAATAAATTTTCCATCTTGTTCTTTTTAAGTTAGCTTTGGCTTAAATATCAGTAAATACCATGCTTACTAGTAACTTCTTGCTATAGTTTAGGCTGGCCACAGTGTTCCCCCAAGTGAATCTCCTCTTCCTGGAGCCTGTAGCATAAATGGCTATGGTTGTTTAAATACATCAGATACTATCACTATCAATGCAGCAATGTGTTCTCTTCCAGAGTCATTGGCAAGCAAGATGCTGAGTCAGTTTAGCAAATGCATGTTCCATTCAAATATGACTTCATCATATTTCTAGGTTAAATGCCAAGTTTAGCCAGTTTCCTGGAAGATGACTCCCTCTAGTGGCCATTTAGATTATAGTGGTGATTCTCCAGGAAAGTACTTTCTCTTTGACTTAACACACCGAATCAAGCTCCCAGCTCCCCAGGTCCCTCATAATCCTCTGGGCCAATGTCATGTGATCACAGGTATCATTCCCATTGAGTATTTGTGGCGAAAGCCTAATTCAAGTACTCTACGTGCACCAAAAAGATATTGTGTCCTCAAGAAATTACCAGATGAGCATAGTCACTTGGCAGGTGCAGTTCAGGTCAATTGTCCCAAAGGCTTCCCATAATCTTTTCTTTTTTTGAAAGTTCCAGAATGAAATCATCATTGATATGTCATCATTGATATGTGACAACCATGCCACACCAATATCCCCTTCTTGGACATCACTGTGATTCCATGAATGCCTGCCAGCATAGTTTTCCATCCAAATTCATTTCTGTTGTAGTCAAAAGAGCAAATTCTATATTCCAACATACTGTGCAGACAACAACAATGTGTCTCCCTCATAGCCAGGTACTTGCTTTAACTAGGGTGTGGTCCTGGTTTACAGACACGTAATGTAGCAATTGTTAGCTGACAGTCACAGTATGCCCAGCGAGGTTCAAAGGCCAGAACCCTTTCAGGGCTGCAGAGAAGCAGCATAAATATAACAGATAAATATAACAACAAAATGTGACTAAAATGATAATCCCAGCTACTATTATCTGGGCAGATCATCAAGGAACTCTGATGAAGGCTCCAAATTGTATGCATAAATCCTCAAGAAATTGTACTATGGCTTGAGTTCAATTCTCCTTCTCAGGAAAAATGAAACCCAGGGCATCTCGTATTGGCCATTACTCAGCACCACATATGAGAGAGACAGCTAAGAATATTAATCTCTTGCACTGAGGTAGTTTCTTAAGAATGACAACTCCCTTTTCTACCATTATTTCCCATTTGTGATCTCTTTTCAACTGCCCTAGTTCTTCCTCTTTTTGCAATTACTACCTGCTTTCCAATTACTATACAGATGGAGCTTCTCTGGGTAGACATTTCTGGTTCAGCTATACTGCCCTCTACTGGCCTGTAGCAGAATTAAGCTCTACAGAGCTGAGGCTTTTGTCCATTTCTAGGAAGGAGTAGAAAGGCGAAGGATGATGGGACTATAGTATCTCTACCAGGAGGGTGAACCATCACCTGTGGTCAGTCTAAATTTAGCTCCACTAGGTGAAGTCACTATCTAGCCTACTTTTCCTCTAGGAATATGCACTGTCAAATTTAGAGAACTTTAAATAGAATTCTGAGCAGAAATGTCTCCTATTTGGACATGCAAATATCCTGGACTCAAGTCAACTGGATTCACAAGACATAAAGAAAATCCTTTAGGTGAAGATAATTTTTGTGAGGTGATAGGTAGTGTCATCCCTGACTCTCTCATTCCCACCTCTGCACCTCCCCAAATTCCCAAAGATATTCCCCTTATACTACCCTTTATATTCAGGGGAAGCACACATTTGCCTGGTATTAATCTATATTGTGCACCAGTGCAAAATAGTCTCAGAAGCCTTGTTCATCATCTCTAGGCCATCCAACTTCTTTTAAAATTGACGAATAATTTTCATATAGTAAAATGATTTAAATCTTAAGTGTATAGCTTTTTACTGATGATTTGTTTGTTTTCCTATTGACGAACATTCGGGTTGTTTTTAGTTTTGGCTTATGAATAAAGCTGCTACAAACTTTTTTGCACAAGTTTTTTTTTTTTAAAATAGAAATAAGAAAATGGTATGTTTTATTTTATTAGAAAATGCAAAATTATTTTCCAAAGCAATTCTATAATTTTACATTCCCACCATCAATATACGAGAGTTTCAGTTGCTCCAAAACTTACCAAAATTTCGTATTGTCTTCTTAATGGTTCTGTGACTTTAATCTACATTTTCCTGATAAGTAATGATATTCAGTATCTTTTCACATGTGGTATTGGCCATTGAATATCTTCTTCTATAAAATGTTCAAGTTTTCTGCTCACTTTCAAATTTGTATGAGCTCTTTATATATTCCGAATATGTCCTTTATCAAATATATGCATTGTGAATATTTTCCTTTTTCACTTTCTTAAAAGGTCTTTTGATGAGCAGAAGTTTTAAATTTTGACGAAATCGAATTTAATTTTTCTTTTGTGGTTAGTCCTTTTTTTTGTTTCCTGACCAAGAAATCTTCATTAATCTCAAGGTGATGAATACGTGTATAAATAAATACATATATGTATTTTTTTTCTTCAAGAAATCTTATAGTTTTAGTTCTCACACTTAGTTCTATGAGCCACTTTGAATTAATTTTTGTGTATGGTATGGAGTAACGAGTCAAGATTTAATTGTTTTTTATGTGCATATTTGGTTGCTTCAGCATAATATAGTAAATGGGTCCTCCTTTCCTCATTAAATTGCATGGCACTTTTGCCAAAAATCAAGTGATTGTATAAAAATAAGGATTTAATTCTGGGTTCCCTATTCTGTCACATTGATCTATTTATGTATTCTTAGACAAATGCTACACCATCTTAATTAGTTTAGCATTGTAGTACATCTTGAAATTTGGTAATGTGTGCCCTCTAACTTTGTGATTTTTCTTCAAGATTGTCTTGGCTCTTGTAGGTCATTTTTATTTCCATTTAAATTTTAGAATTGGCTTGTCGATTTCCAAGGACAATGATCAGGCTCCTGTGCCCAGGCTTTGAGTAAAGTGGTTAGAATTGGGGTCCACTCTTCCAAAGCCTACGCAGTGGCATTGTGACTACGTTTGGTGTAGGGTATCTATAGACTTGTTAGGGGAAGAGAGCACAATGAACACAAATTGGAATGACCTCTTGCTTCTCACTGAAAACACCTGATGCAGGAGGACAATGTCATGTGATTTATTAACAGTTTTAAATTCCATGAGCTATAAATGTTTATTGGAACAAATTCAGACATTACAAATGTGTACAAAGAAGTAGACATTCTCTCTCTGTCCCCACTGAACTTCAATTCTTACTCCATTGACTACACACCTATGTATTGATACATATATTTTAAACATAATAAATTCATATTTTTATACTTTGTTCCCTACCTTGAATTTTCTACTTAATAGCCTTTCAAGGAAGTAATAGAGACCCATTTGATTCTTTGAACCTGCTGCATATTGTTAAACTCTATGTAAATAATCATAATTAATTTCTGCACTCCCCATTGATAGGATTTTAGATTGTTGCAAATTTTATCTGTTATAAACTGGGATTATATATATATATTCAGTATACATTTATGATAATATCTATGGGTGAGACTTCTAAGGGTGAGGGTTTCTAGAATGAAGTATTAAATCACATATATTTCGGCATATAGCTTTAAGAATAGATGGAGGAAAGAAAGGTCCCAACCTCCCTATTGTGATATGAATAATTTTCACGTTATAACTCTTGGTTCTTGTTCTTCCTGGTTTTTAGCATTTTTTTAAATTGTATGGTTAAAAAAATTAGAGGAAATTAAAAAAAATAAAGTCACAGCAATATAATAAAGGAAGGATAGGAAAAGTTTTTAAAAGAGAAAAATAATGAATTATAAAAATCCTTCAAATTATATAATTAGTTAAAATATAACCTTAATTCTTTTCCTCCTCTTCCCTTTCCCCCTCCAGTTTTTTCCCTTTTCAAGTATTTGCAAAGGCATTCGACAGCTATAAATTAAGTAATGGTTTTCAGCAATATACTTAAATGTGAAAGGTTTTGGAAGATGTCTTAATAAAAAGAGAGAAATTTGTTCAAGAAATCTTTTTGAGAAAAGAATTAAAGCAGTATTTGGAATATGAGAAAGTGATGAGTCTTTGTAGGAAAGTGAGGAATAATGAGGAAGAGTATGATGATTTAAGCAGAGGTTGGGCCAACTGGTGGGGCTGTCATCGGTGGATGCAAGAGCCCACAATAACCTTGTCTCACATGGGTTAAAAATGCTACCTCTCAAAAGTTTGATTGTTCTCCAAGAACCAAGAGAACCCGGATTCCAGTGGAGCAGATTCCAGTGGGTTTGTCAAGATGGTGCTGCCTGGGGTTTCCTCTTGCTCATCAGCTTCCTCAGGCCCTGTTTCAGATCTTTATTTCTCAGGCTGTAGATAAACGGATTTAGCATGGAGGAAACAACTGTGTGGACAATTGTTACTATGTGGTCCTGGACAGTGTAGGTGGAGAGGGGCTGTAAATAGACATAGAAGATGCTTCCATAAAAGAGTGTTACCAGAGAGAGATGAGAACCACAGGTGGAGAAGGCTTTGCGTTTCCCAGCAGCTGATGGGATTTTGAGAACTGCTATGAAGATTCGTATGTAAGAGAAAGTAATGAATAGAAAGGGGGCAACCAAAACGATAGGTCCTTCTGTCTTTATCACAATTTCATTGAGAAATGTGGAGGAGCAGGACAATTTCATCAGAGGGCTGAGATCACAGACAAAGTGATGGATAACATTGGAGTTACAGAAGGTGAGATGATTCAGCAGAAGTGTGTGTAGGAGAGAGTGGAGATGTGTAAATGAGCAGGAGAAGGCCACTAGCAGGACACAGCGCCGATGGCTTATGGTGGTGATGTAGTGCATGGGGTCACAGATGGCCACATAGCGGTCATAGGCCATGACTGCTAGAATGAAGCTGTCAGTGTTGCCAAAAGCATAAAAAAAATACATCTGTGTCAGACATCCAGCGTATGAGATGGTCTTCTCCGACAGGAAGTTAACTAGCATCCTGGGGACAACGGTTGTTGTTAAGCAAATGTCAATAAAAGACAGGAAACTCAAGAAGAAATACATGGGGGTCTGGAGTTTGGGGTCAGTGCAGATGGCCAGGATGATGAGCAGGTTCCCAGTTATGGTGATCAGGTATATGACGAGGAAGAGCGTAAAGAGTGGCTTCTGGTCCTCAGGCCGGGAGGACAATCCCAGGAGGATGAACTCAGAGACACTGCTGGTTTGGTTGACTCTTTCCATCGACTTGAGTCTAGTAATACACAGAAATTTTGTTATTTAATATGCTCCAATTTCATAACCTAAATCGCGAGAACCCAGCAAGTCTTGGTTTCCTTTTTAATCACAATTAGCCGCTATGCAGGGACAGCTTGTCAACCTCGATGCAGTTCTCCCTTCCCGAAATCCATGGGCATCTCAAGAGCCTTAGACTGAAAGTTGGAGGGACAGGTAAGAGTCTTCCTTTAGAAACCATCAGAGATTCAAGTTCATTAGTTCCTATTCTTTGAAAAACAATGTTTCCCTGTTGGGGACATGGCAATAAACACGCAAATACCTGCCTTAGTTTATGTTCCAGTTGGAGAGATAGATCGACATGTGATATAATATCAGGTAGGGGTAAAACTTGAGAACAATATAAAACCTGTGAATAATAGGATGGAATGGAGATGAATGAGGAGTAGGGATGGAGGTATTTTAGATAGAAAGGTCACAGGACATTCATTCTCTTTCAAAGTAAATTCGACTGTGTCATTCGAAAGTTCATCTGAGCATTGTCTGGGAAGAAAATAAGAGTTTGCCAAAGTAACCAACGGGGTGAATCGAAGAGGAATGTTGAACCCAGTTCGACACAGTGTTTTTTTCCCCTCGTCTGGGTACAGAATTAAAGGTTCATCCTCCTTGGCTCATGGCATTCTATCATTAGTCGTTGCAAGTCTCCCCTTTTTTGTAAATCATTTTTCCTCTCTTTAATCCCCTGTTTTAAATCAAATTTGCATAGGATAGGCATTGATTGTTGAGTATGCAATTAATATTTTAAAAATTCATCTTTCATGTATGTATCTAAAAATATCTATGAGAAACATGTTAATTTTTAAAATTTATGGGGTTCTTTTCAGTCATATCCAGTTACCTGGATGGACATCAAAGCAGTCTCCATTTCTTGCTACTACGAAAAACTCTGCAGTGAGAGATCTGGTACAAGCAAAGTGTTTTAAATCAATTTTTTAGAGTCAGCATATTCATCCATACCTTGTGGGTGGATGTATTACGTAGGAATTTTCCAACATTTTGGGACATTGGTTATTTATATATTCTTGGTTACCATAAAAATCTCTACAATAAACATACTTTTATCACCAAATTGTTTGAAATAATTTCTTTAGGGTCAGCATATTATTTAGTACATTTTGAATGGGCTTATTACACTGAAATTTTCACGCATTTAAAAACATATTATAGATTACTTTATATATTAATATATTAGTTTATTTAACATTGAGACATTAATAAATTAACTCATTTAACAGCTAAATGCTTTAATTTCATTAACAATTAAATGACACAATGTACAGCTTGGTGGCTAGTTAATAAGACTGTATTGCATATTTGAAAGTTGCTGAGAGAGCAAATCTTAAAAAAGATGCTTATGTTTCAGTTGTAAGTTGCTAAGCATCTTTTTTTAATTAATTAATTTTTTATGGTGACATCGCTTAATGAAATCCAATAAGTTTCAGCTGTACACTTTAACAGTAAGTCATATATACATTTACACTGTGTGTTCACCTCCCATAGTTAGATTTCTTTCTTTAGACCTCAGTTTCTTCACATGTAATACTGGACACAGATATCCACATTCTGATGGGGATCTCGTGAGATAATGCGTTTAAAGCACTTAGAAGAGAAAAGCATATGACAAACACTTAGGAGAAGCTGGCGATCTTGTCAGTCCCAGTGTCACCTTCCCTGATCTGCTATTCTCAAAATCAGTTAATTCCCACGTTTAATGTATCATACCCATCACTGCCAAATTGCCAGACTGACTTCATGATTTTGCAAGATTTTATAAAAGAGATATTCATTTATGCATTGAATGATGTGAGTGAATCAGCAGCTGAAGTTAATAATAACAACCGATATTTATTGAGAATGTATTACATGTAAGCTTATGCTAAGCATCTCACTAAGTCCCCTCATAAGGGATTAGGAGGCCTATGATGTTATCAGGAGATTGAGGCTTAGAGAGGTGAAGTGGTTTGCTCCAGGTCGCTAAGGAAGTGAGTAGCAACTAGGATTTGAACTCTGAATCTCAAGCTCTTAGCCCGTATTCTCCACCTCCTCACACGATGGTCTATATCCTGTCTGTTACAATCATGCAGGGGCACTGTTTTCCTCACTGGGACCATTCCCTCACGAACTACCCTTCTGTCCCCTTTAGCAGATAAGCTTCTTTCTCCCAGGTTCGGAGTTGACCTATTTTTCTGTGTTGTACAGATGGTGGAATTTGAAAATATGAATATTCATGATTAACTGGCCAAAATCAGGGAGAAAAAAATTGGCCATGCATGGCTGAGATGTGTCTGGTGCGTGGAGTCATGGTCCTACAGTGGACAGTGTCCTGGACCTAAGACAAAAGATTGATTTGTCCTCTATCACTTGTCCATGAGCTGATGCCTGATGTTTTGTGAATAGCAAGTAAGATTCTATGTCTGAAAAACAGTTTTTCAAACACGGATCGGTTCAAAAATGAGTCATTCATGAAAGGGACGCCTGGAGAATGTGGAATACAAAAATATTAGTGAAGGTATGGGTTAATTAACGAGAACGAGTGTTCCAGGTTGTAGACCTGAGGGTCAGCCATGCTGATGACTAGAAAAAAAGGAAGAAGGTTTTGGATCAGAGAATCAGGAAGAACAGTTCTAAAAGCACAAGGGGAGTGGATTAGGCTGGGAATACAATAGCTTTTTTTTTTTTTCCCTACCGATGGGGTTTTGTTTCCACCAAAACATATGATATAGAGATCAAACTGAATGAACTTAAAACCAAAAACCAAGTGAAAGTTTTAGCTGGACCCTGTCACTTCTTAATAAGGGAAATAGTTGAAACTATCGAAGAGGAAAGAATCAGTACCAAACCGGTTGGCCAGTTTCCAGAAGCTCACCTTCATACCCAGATACTTGTCGTTCCTTGCCATCAGCTCCTTGCTAATCAGCTCCAAGTCTGCTTCTCAGCTAAAGCTCAGCTCCCTCATGTTTCTCCCATGAAATTCTGGGCTGATTAACAAGGAAATGAACAAGAAAGGAGGGAGGAACTAATACACTACTCTAAAGAGATAACACGTTTCCCTTCACTGGCCTCAAATCTCCATTTTTTCCCTGGTATCTGGTCCCCAGCCTGCGGCTGCTTTTCCCGGCTCCATATCTCAGCAGGCAGAAGTGCCCTGCTGAGTGGCAAGGACTCTCTTGATTGTGGGAGCCCAGTCAGCTTCTCATGAGTGTGAGCTCTACTCCTCTGGCCTCAGGGGCCCTTGTCAAGGGAGGGAGTTGTGGCGTGATGACCTCTCAGGGGAGTTAATCCTGTGATCTCTCTAGGCAGAGAGAAATAATTCCTAGATGGCTAAATGGAAGTCATGGATTGACAGACAAAAAAAATGTTAAAGAAGTAACACATAGTTTTGTTGGTGAATGACTATTTTAAAGACAATCTGAGTCCTAGGAATCTACATTTTAAACAATATAGAAGTAAAGACATAAAATGTCAAAATATCCCAACGAGAGCACATTAAAAATCGTTTTTATTCCAGAGTAGAGTAGAAATATAGAAATTTATCAGAACCCAATTACTGTACTCCAATTAAGCACACGCAGGTAAAATAAGTAGGCTGCATCGCCTTGTTTTTCTTATGCTACATTCATTTCACATTTATAAACACAATTAAATTACAAGATTATATAATTTTCTATGCTAAGATGATTCATCTTTACTTCATGTTAAGTAGATTTCACTATGTCATTTTACTATTTCTGATGACTTTATGTGCACTTTAGAAAATAGAAAAAAAATAAGACGTCTGAAAGCAGAAATTTTCTGGAGGTACTGCACCTATACAGTCAGTTCAAGACAATGAAAGTCGCAGTCGGGAGTTAGTTTGTCCATCTTGCCTCATTTCTCCTTGATTTTTCTTCACCAGTAAACATACACCTTGGCGGATTAAATTCCCCGTTCAATAGTTCTTCCATTTTTAGAATTCAATCTTCGTATAAAATGGGTAACACTTAAACAGACCAAGTCATCTTCCCCAGTCCCCTTCCCAAACTGGGTAGTTGTGTGTCATCTTCACAGTTAAACTGATTCGGGTTCAATACCCTGGTCTTGTTTTCCTGTGATATAATCTGATTTGCAGCATCTTTCTCTCCTAACTCATCACATTCCCACTGTGCAATTACTGTTGTAAAATGAGTTTTACTTTATTTATTTGTTTAAGGCCTCATTCTAAGTTTCCATTTGTGGTACCTTACTGAATAAATGTCTGACCTGGGCTCAGTCCAACAATATTATTCAAAATTTTCTCAAAAACATCGGTATTCTAAACCAATCAAAAATGCTCACAAATGTAGTGGACAATTTGGTGATGAACAGCGGGGAGGGGGGTTGGGGGCTGGGAGAATGGGGTGAAGGATTAAAGAAGTACAAATTAGTAGTTGATAGTTGGTCATGGGGAGGGGAAGCATGGCAGAGGGAATCCAGTTAGCATTAATATGATGCCTAGGTGGAGGCTGAAACTAATTTAAATAAATAAATTTGAAAAAATATTGGTGTTCTGCCCTTGAATTTAAGCTTATGTCCTGCTCCATTGAGTAAGTCTCCGGCTGTGAAATGTATAAGAGATTCTTTTTAAAAAATTCCTATAAGCTCAGTCACTATGTCACACTGGGCATGGTATTTGGACCAGGATGCCAACTGAATTCACATGAGAGACTGCAGTAATCTGCATAGACTACTAGTGTTATTAAGGATGAATCTCTTCTACAACTGGGCTTGTCTTTCCAATGTATCAATAACTATCTTCAGGCCCTTGGACCTTCCTTTATCACCCTATCTTGCCTTACACAAGTAAACATCTTTCAAATTTCCAGACAAGGCATCTAAACTTTTAAAGAATATTCTTCCTTAAGGTGTTAATAACTAAAGTCAAATATTTCATAACAGTCCATAATCTAAAGCAATTAATAGACTCTACTTTTATAATTTGTAATTTTAGCTCTTATATTATTATTCTGCAGGTGACGAAGATATCTGTGAATTGATATGATATGATTTCTAGGATATAGTGTTAATGTAAAAAAGCAATGTGTCAAAGAGAATCGGTTGCATGCTACCGTTTGTGTAAATATGAAAGAGAAATAAGAAAATATACATGTGTTGGCTTATTTGAGCAAAAAGAAACACAGAGAATAAGTCAGAAACTAATGACTAGTTTCTTACAAGGGCCGGGCATGAATATGTGGGAGGAATGGGGAGATGTGTATATCTATTTGTTTTGACCATGTTATCATTTACGTGCTCAAAAATAAATAAAAAGGATGGGGAAGAAAAAATAAGATAAAAACAAAACAAATGAACTATACTTCAAGTGAATAACATGATTAAACTGAAGGAGAAATTAAAATAACTAACCCAAGTAATTTCTGCATACAATATATTGTCTATCTTACAATAAAAAAAAAGCTAACCATGAAAAAATATTAAGCTGCAGTTACTAGTTTTGTCATCCATAGCAATATGGGTTCAGAATTATGAAATTACTTAGTAACATATTCTAGGATTCAGTGAACGAGTAAAAATATTGTTGAAAAAGGGAATGAGTTCTCACTATTGGGGAAAAGTGTCACATACATAGAAAAAAAGAAGGCTAGAAAGAACTCTATGGTGTCAAACTGGAATTGGAGGTATCAGTATAAACTCGTGGTTCTTAATACATGTATAAATAGGTTGAAATTTAAGTATTATATGTCAATATTTGTACTATCCTAATCCCCTTTCTTTTCTATTAGTTTATTAGTTGTTTGTTCATACTTCCTGTGTTTCTCTTACATATATTCCCTAGGTGCATCTTCTGAGATAGTCTAGAAGCCTTGTAAGCAATGAACACACCCAATAAAATTTCCCTCTAAATACCATGCTTCTCTAAAAGCAACCCAAGTTGGGTTGCTTAGAAAGACGGCTGATTTCAGGGTCGGAGTCAGGAAATACGAAGATGATCTGAAAAATTTTGCTGAGCCTGAGAGCAAGAAAGTGTTCAATGAATTATGGGGACACAGGAGCCTGCACAAAAGGGCTCCCACTGGCCAAATCTGGAATAATTTGAGTTTCGAAAGAATAATAACTGTAATGGATTATGACTCAGAGACAACATGAGAATTTATGAATTCATAATGATATAAATAAACTGATTAAAAATTGTAGAGAAGGGAAACCTCTCTTACAAAGTACTTGTACATGTAGAATGATTGATGAAGTGAAAAAAAAAATTACCATTTGGCCACCACAATTTCAATAATTGTTTTAGGCAAGAATCACCTGATTCATATTAAATATGATGTTATATACAGTGGTTGAAATTTTAATGAGAAATAGCATGTTTTTATATAGCCTCAAAATATCCACCCAAATTATATTTATTAATTCCTATAAGATAAAAATGGTAACTTTACAGTAGAGAAACCTGGCAGACACTACCTTAATCAACTGACCGAGGTTAAAATCTCCAGTAATTGGAAAAACTGATATCAGCCACCTTCCGATAATATGTACTGAGTTCTACCTGCCAAACATCTGTATCCTGCATGATAATAAAGCAAACGTGGTTAAATATTTACTTTGGGAGAATCTGAGTGAAAGGTACATGGACATTTTTTGGTATAATTTTACTTCTTTTTAAGTCTCTTTAAAATGATTTCAAATCAAAAAGTTAAAAAAAACCATCTTTTGTTCATCATTATTCAATAAGAAACTAAACCATCCTACAGATATACCACTAAATTTAAAGTTGGCAACCAGGCAAATAATTATGACATTCCAAAATATTCTCCCTGTAGCCCTTGTCAGAGACAGACTATGAACAGCTGAGCCATGGGCAGGACACAGGAAGGTAATTCTATAAAATGCCAGCCCTGATCTTTAAGAGTTATAGTCTCTATGATAAAACTGTGATGACAAATGTAAACCAAGAAAGGAAGCATGTCTTTAGAATGCAGAAAATCCTATCCATGCTGACGTATGCTAGATATTCTCCATATGCCCCTCCAGGTCCATTCTCTAGCCTTCTCCATCCTGTTTTGTCTCAGGAGTCTGACCTTTATGGGCTGCACTAAGATTTGGCCAACAGAAAAGCACAAGCTAGAGATAAAAAAGCAGAAGGAGAGAGAGGTTGGGACATTTACTCTCCTGTTTTCCTCCCTGCCGGGACATGGGTTGACAGTGGCTGTCCACAGTTCCTGTTTAGGGGTCCTCTCTTACACCTACAAGTCTTACCAGGTTCTAATAACCACTCCCTCCTCTTTTACCCCTTTCCCACATTGCTAGCCCTGGGTGCCTCACCATCCCTTAATAGTTTCCCTCAAATTCGCCAAAACCATCTAAACAAGCCACTATTACAACCTCTTTTAAAAAATCCTGTGTCTCAGCTGGAAGCATTCCAAGAAGAAATGCATTGCTGGCATCAGGGACATCGTCCCCCGGGGCTTCAGTCCTCTTTGGCTCCTGGACACGCAGTTCCCTATAGTGCAGTAAGAAATTGGCCAATTAGCCTGTGGCGGTTCCTCCCTGACCCAGAAGCTTGGGGACTTTGTTTCGGTCTTCTCATTGGTAATTAAAACGGTATCTTTTTGCTCATTCTTCTGGAGCTTTTTAAGGAACGTGAACATCTGGAGATGAGCTGAGGCCATAGATATTTCTTCTTTACATTTGGGCAGTAAGTCTCCTGAAGAGACGCTGAGGAGTTGGGCAGAAGTCTGGAGCACAAGGTGAGGTCACAAATGACAAGGTCAGAAGAGCTGGAAATCTGCACTTGACAATGGATTTGCCTGTGTACCTGTGGGTTTATAGATGAGACTCTGTGTGTACTTTGTATCTGACTCACAGCCTGACTCTTTTCCTGAGTTAGATCAAATCTGGGCTCTGCTTTAGTGTGTGTAGACCAAGTTACCAGCCTCCAAGCATGTGATTAGAGACTCCTGATTCATGCCTGCGATCTTAAATATCTGCATCACAGCCAAGCGATGAGAGCTGAACGTCTGGAGTGAGACTGTTGTCTCAGCTGCTGGAAGAGAAGAGGCTTGACCTCACCAAGGAAACGAGGTCAGAGAGGTCTCGAACTTCTGCTCGGCAGCATGTGCACGTGTGAGCTGTTTGTGGGTGACACACTCGTGTGTCAGAGCAGGAAGGTGTATGGTTTGGTTTTGGTTTTATCTGTGTGTATGTTACCACGGGCATGGGTTGTTGGTGGTGGTTTAATGACTGTGCCTTTGACTGAATAGGCTTAATCGCCCCATGCTGACTGCCTTCCCCTGGGAAGGGGATGGATCCGAAGTAATGAAAGTGTGTGTGCTGCTTGTTATCGTGAGTGTGTGGCTGGGTGTGCAGGTGTGTTTGTGGGTGTCCATGGATTTAATTCCATGACATCAATTATTTTCTTAAGTGCCGTCCTTCTGGGGCACCATTGGCCGAGAGAGCCAAACTCCAAGCATCTCCCTGTTTCCTGACTGGATCTGCTATCATTTTCATGTATCTGAGTGTGACTGAGTTGTTCAGAGTTTTGCAACCCCTTCCTTTCATTAAACATCCCAGGCAAAAAAACAAACAAACAAAACTCCAGGCATCATGCTGGGTGAAGTTACTGGGCACAATCACCATCGATGAGTGGTGAGACCTCGGGAAAGTTACTGAACTATTTGGCTTCAGTTTTTACATGTATGAAATGGCAGGAATTACACTTGCCTTGCAAATCCTACGGAGGCCCTCAATAAATAATTCCTGTAAAAATGGAAGTGAATGCATTTGAGACTTTTTCTGTCAGTTGGAAAGTATATTAGCATGAAGGAATGAAATTATCTAGGCAGGGGACTAAGAAAATTTTGGACAACTTTGGGCTCTCACGGCTCTAAAATAATATATTGTGCTTGACTCTCCTAACCAACAAAAGAGAAGTTTCATGTGTAGTGATTAAGAGTATGGGCTCTTATCACATAGACGTATTAGATTGCACCCCATGAAGTAGCTAATACTTGGTAATTTTTAACTTATAGAAGATGGTAATATATATATCAATTTACACATATTATATGTCACATATATTTTAAATACAGAAATAGACACGTGTGTGTGTGTGTGTGCGCGCCATTCTGTCCCCTACTGAACTGTTGTGTGCCTGTGGAATTTGTATCATTCAGGTTTCTATTTCTTAAAAGCTAAAATACAAAAATGAAAGAACACAAATTCTTAATGCAGCTGTGAAGAGGTTTTAAAATCTGGGAATGTAAGGCGGATGGGTGGATTTAATTAGGAAACGTACGTAAAGTCCTTAGCCTAGTACCCAAATGTTCACCATTATTATGAAATACAGTTTGTGGATTATTGTGATTTGGGAACTATTCTGGCTTTAAATGAGCACCCACTTCTAGAGTGTCCATGAGTTTACAGCTGGCAGGTTCACAGAAGTATAAAAATGCTCCAGGCTCAGCTCTGGAGTCTCAGGGTGCTTTAAAGCAGAAACAATGGATACTAGTTCACAGTGAGTTATTATGGTTGGGCTCTGGCCTGACGTATGATATATCCCTCCACACTCATCAAGATCTACACTCACAAAACGCAGGGACCGTGCCTTGTTCAGTGTTGACTCTCAGTCCTTAGAGGCCCTGATACAGACCCGAAGTTCAATGAGCAATGGCCAAATGAGACAGTGAACACCCTCTTGCTTCTGTGCAATGAAGTCTTGTTGGCTGCTCTGGGGTGTGATGTTTTCCTGGAGCCACATTGGGGTAGAGTGAAGATGCATGCATCCACAGGTGTGAGAAATTAACAAGAGTGTAATTAAAAATGAGTGATTTTCCCAAAGAAGTATAGTATGAGATGTGTTGGTCCTGGTCACCCTTTTAAGGTCTGTGAGATTCCCAAACTTTCTTCGCCCCCAGAAGAAAGAAGGACTGCATGAGGAGGGAGGCCTATGCAAACCTCCAGGTCACAGCTTCTCCTCTTCTCCGTACTGAACATTTTCCCAGCCACCTCTTCCACAGATGGTGCTGACTGAATGAAGATGCCGTTTCTGTATTGTTTCCTTCCCCTCAAGTTGCAGCTCTGCAGTGTTATTAGGGAACGTCTCTGTGAATGTGTGCTATTTGGTATCTTCACACTACAGTGAACAAGATGAAGCCAAGAGAGGCGTGGCTCCCTAAGTCATCAGCTAGAAAGAGGTAGGGCCAGAATCACAGCACTACCCTGGCTGCAGATCCATAGTTTGGTCAGCCCTCTGCAAGTTCCTCCCTGGAGGGTCAGCATGACGAGGGAAGAGGTCCTCTGTGTCTCACTTGTTCTTGTATCTCCAATTAGTATTATAATGCCAGGAACCTGGTTGATTGGAAGAATAAGAAGAATGCATTTATTGGGAAGACATCGTGTTAGGCATTGAGGGTGTTGCTTGCTTTAGCAGCACTAGCTGATGATATATGTTCAAGCAGTTATTCTTTTTCTCCAGGAGAAAATAAGAGTCCCTATTGTGGTGGCCATAATGAGACTTTCAAAGTCTCTGATAATTCCTACTCCCTTCATTCCTGCAGACAGAGGAGCAGCATGAGGAGGGAGAACCAGAGCAGCGTGTCCGGCTTCTTCCTCCTGGGGCTCCCCATCCGGCCGGAGCAGCAGGGCATGTTCTTTGCCCTGTTCCTGGGCATGTACCTGACCACGGTGCTGGGGAACCTGCTCATCATCCTGCTCATCAGGCTGGACTCTCGCCTCCACACGCCCATGTACTTCTTCCTCAGCCACTTGGCCTTCACTGATGTCTCTTTTGCATCTGTCACTGTCCCAAAGATGTTGAGGGACATGCATACTAAGGACAAATTCATTCCCTATGCAGGGTGCATTTTACAGATGTATTTTTTCATAGTTTTTGGCTGTCTTGACAGTCTCCTTCTTGCAGTGATGGCATATGACAGGTACGTGGCCATCTGTCACCCTCTACACTATACCATCATCATGAGGGAAGGGCTGTGTGTGCTGCTGGTGGCTGGCTCCTGGCTTGTCTCTTGTGGCAGTGCCCTCTTGCACACCCTCCTCCTGGCCCAGGTGTCTTTCTGTGCTGACAATATCATTCCCCACTTCTTCTGTGACCTTACGACCCTACTCAAGCTGGCGTGCTCAAATACTTCTGTCAATGAGCTGGCCATATTAACTGTAGGAGCTGTGGTTGCCATTATTCCATTGAGTGGCATCCTGTTCTCTTACAGCCGAATTGGGGCCTCTATCCTGAGAGTCCCCTCTACCACAGGGCTCCGCAAAGCCTTGTCCACATGTGGCTCCCACCTCTCTGTGGTGTCTCTCTTCTATGGAACAGTTCTAGCACTGTATTATTCCTCTTCATTAAGTGATTCCAATGACAAATCTATGACTGCCTCTCTGATGTATACAGTGGTGACCCCCATGTTAAACCCCTTTATTTACAGCCTAAGGAACAGAGACATAAAATTGGCTCTGGAGATTCTTTTCAGAAACAACATCCTAGTCACCAAGTGAGAATCACCTAACCGTGTTCTTATTTCACCCACGGGCTTTGTCATATGGATCTTCTCAAAAACTTGCATGTCTATCACCTATGTCGCCAGCACCCTCCCAAGTGTTCTTCATAGGCTGATACGTTATTGGATCTACTCCCTTCCACATTAGTCATATCCGTTGTCCATTTATTTTTCCATCATTCTAAATATGGCATTGCCCACAACACATGTTTATCTTGTAGTCTTCAAAGCACCAAACTAGTTATCAGTCAAGTGTATGATTCACAATTCTAAATGGGTTGCATTTTGCTTTATCTTCCTGGAGAGCGAGGAGACTTGCTAAGATACAGAACACACCAATCACCTCTCAGAAGGAAAAAGACACCAGCATTTTACATTCTCTTTTTAAAGATAAAAGCAGTTTTGCTTTAAGACATGATTACAGATCCGAAATGTGATGGTATTTTGGATTAAGTTGGACTTTCTCACACCTGATTTTCTGACCCCAGGTGGTAACTGGTCAGAATTCTCGGTGCTTTAGTATGTCTCACTTTGTCTTTAATGAAATAAAGATTTGTACCTTTAAACAGAGCCAGTTTAAGTTTTGTTGAATGTTTTTTATTATTATTATTATTTATGCCTAAGCACCCAGTCTTCCTAGATGGTCTCCAAATCAAGTACTAACAAGGCTCGACCCTGCTTAACTTCCGATATCAGATATTGGGCTTGTTCAGGGTGGCATGGCCGTAGATCAAGGACCGTGGCTCCACTAGGGCGTGAACCCAGGACCTTCTGCGTGTAAAGCAGATATATAACCACCACACTATGGAACCACGTCCGTGGAATTTGTTTTGATAGGTAAAAAAAAAACCCCTCCTCAACAATAGGTGATATAGCTTTCAATAATAACTCACAGTTTCTACCCATTAATGTAAATGAGGTATAAATCAGCTCCTTATTTACTCTTTCTTACTATTGTTTTCCAAACCTTCAAATATTCAGTAAAGTTTCCAATGTTTATTTAATAAAGTCCAGAATGCTTACCTTCTTAATGTAGTAGCTAGTTAAAGTGTTTTTGAGAGCTTCCTAAAACCTAAATAAACTTTAATTTGATTGGACCTGTGACAAGAACTTAACAAGGCAGCACAGAGTAGTCAATCCAATGATCGAATTGCCCCATTCTACGAAGACTCTACTTTTTGCCTCTGAGTTGAATTTTTGTGGTGAATACAACCTATATCGGCCTAATTTTAGTCTGGAGAAAGGAGTGTTGTCTTGTTCCCACACTGAGCGCTCCCACTTCTCATAGGGAGAAGCTGAGTGCATGCCGTCACAACTCACACACAGGAAAACACTTAGTGCCTGAATATTATGTGCCAGGCGATTTTTAAGTTCTGGGAATAAAAAATGGGAAAGATAACATCGAAACGAAGACAGGACTGAGGACAGGTGAGGGAGCATGGGGATATCTGGGGAAAAGCACTCCAAGCATGAAGATCGGCAACTAGCAATACCCTGAGGTGAGACGTCCCCTGGCTTATTAAGGGGGACTCTGCACAGGGCCAAGAGGGGGAGGAATGGAAGGCAGTACATTTACAGATATCAGGGGACAAATTTGGTGGAGAAGTTACGGTCATTGTAGATGCATTAGCCAATGTTCTCCAGAGAAATAGAATCAATAAGCTGTGAGAGTGTGTGTGTGTGTCTCTGTGTGTGTGTGTGTGTCCACGAGTGTGTAGAAAGAGAGATGTATATTAAGGAACTGGCTCATACAATTGTGCAACTGTGGAGGTTCGTAAGTCCCAAATCTGCAGGCTAGGCTGGCAGACAAAAACCCGAGGAAAAGTTGCAGTTTGAAGTGAAGGCTGTCTGCTGACGGAGCTGTCTCTTTTTTCGGGGAGGTCAGAATTCTTCTTAAGGACTTCAACTGCCTAGATGAGTCCCACCTACATTATGGAGGGCAATCTGCTTTACTCAGAGCCTGTTGATGTCACTGTTAATCTCATTCAAAAATATACCATTATAGAAACATCTAGAATAGTGTTTGACAAAATATCTAGGTACAGTAGCTAGGCAATCTGACAATATGGAATATTCAATATGGAATAACAGGATCATACTTATTTTGTTATTTTTTCCTTTAAAAACATCCACATTTTAAAAAATAAATGTATTGGGATTACATTGGTTCATTACATTATATAAATTTCAGGGTTACAGCTATAAGGAGACACCTGTAAACTCTATTGTGTGCTTACCACCTGAAGTTGAGTCTCTTCCCGCCACCATGTATTTGACCCCCTTTACTCTACTTGTCTTCCCCCAGCCCCTTCCCTTCTGGTAACCACCATTCTGTCGTCTGTATCAATGACTCTGTGTGTTATTTTGTTTGTTCATGTGTTGTTTTTGTTTTAGAAGCCACATATGAGTGAAATCATACAGAACTTTTCTTTCCACCTGACTATTTCATTTAGCATAATACTCTCAAGATCTATTCATGTTTTGCACAAATGGCAATATTTTATCTCTAGATTTTTTGAAGTATAAAAGTTCACATATTTAAAGTATATGATTTCAATAGTTTTGACATGTGTACACCCACAAAACTATCACTAAAAGCTGTCGAGATTATGAAGTTACCTCGTGCCCACCCTTCTGCTCTTTCTTTGCTCCTTCCATCTGTCCCCAGGGGAATCACTGATCTGTTTTCTGTCACATAGATTAGGTTGCATCTTCTCGAAGTTTATCTAAATGGAATCATACAGTGTATATACTTTTATTGCTGTCTTCTTGCACTCAGAATAAGCATTTCGTGGCTCACCCATGTTAGAATATGCATCAATACATAATTCATTCTTTTTATTCATTGGTTTATTTTTTATATTGCTGAGTATTATTCCATTGTATACACATACACAGCTTTCTTTCCCCATTCACCTGTTCATGGACATGTGGTATTCTCCCTAGCTCCAAGTCTGATTTTTACTATTCCCCGGAATGTTTGCCATTTTCCTACAAACTATTTTGCATTAACGTTTTTTCTGCACCTCCTACTTGAATGCGTATTCCCAAAGAGGGGTTTCTGTTTCTGTTACTCATTGCTATATCTCCGAAATATATAACACGATCTTATTTTTGTGAGAAACTTAATAATGATTTAAGCAAATGAACGAACAAAAGAATTAATTGAAAAATAAGCAAGCACCTCTTGTGAGCCATGGTTGATCCCTGCTGATACCGTCAATGACAATAAATCTTAACACCCTTAAAGCTTTCGTTATGTGCTCATTTAAACATCCTTCAAACCCACAGAACGAGAACTGTTATTATTTCCACTTTGAAGAAACTGAGTCTCTGAGATCTTTGGCAAAATACTCAAGTATGCTCTTAGTAAGCAGCAAGCTCATAATCATTTTCCCCAGAGCATACGGTTTCAATCCCCCTACTCTTCAACAAGGCAGGGACCCTATGCTTCAGAATCTCACGGGGGCGTGGGGAGACCCGTGGATTAGTAAGGGTGTAATGGAGGTCTGAAACAGGTCTGCGCAGGTGCTGTGGGAGCCTGCAGCAGCTGCTGGAGCCTGTGCATTGCCTGGGCCATACGCAGCTGAACAGAGAAGCTGAATTTGTGATGCGAGGCTGCCGGTGACCCGGGAACCTCCTGCTTCCGATCCGGAGACCTGACCTGAAGCCCGACATATCACAAACATCATGGACACCTTCTCCACTGACTCCAGTTGCAGCTCTGGCCCTCTGGACCCTAAACGTGCTCCTTCCCAAGGGCCCAGGAGAAAGTAGGGTAATTAGCCCGAGCTGACTGCTGCTCCACTCAGGGATTTGGGGCTGTTTTTCTCTCGGGGTTCTTTCTGATGAGTAAAAAGAGGTTGTCTGCCCATCGTTTTGAATCTTGTGTACAGATATGAAATCCTGTAAAAGTCCTCAGTCCACTGATGTTTGCTTTCCTTCCTTTAATCCTGGGTCTTCTGCACAGAAAGTGAAGATTCAGGTAACATCATGAAGCAGAAGGTATCTGAACTCACAGTACTGGTAGAGATCGGCTGGGGCCCAGAAATGTCCATAGTCGTGTGTGTGCACATGTGCACATGTGTGTGTGTGTGTGTGTGTGTGTGTGTGTATGCACTCCACTGATTCACACACTGAGTTCAGTGATTTGAATAATTGGGCATCTGGAAGCCCACTATTTCTGACACTCTTCTTCAACATTATTGACATAGTTTAGAAACTAAATGTTCGCTCCTGGTGTCCCATATGCCTACACTCGAATCTTTGTCTTTTTCGCACTAGATAGCTTCTGTGTTGGGTTTAGCTTGGAATGCCCAGCAGCCTCCATGTCAAATGGAGAGACAAACAGTGATAACCACTGTAGATCTTGTCTGTTAGGTGCTTAAACAGTAGGACGTTGTGAGCATTTAGTAAACTGTAGCATCGTGGTGACCAGGAATCTGACTCTCCATTTCCCGTTGCTTAGGGGACAATATCTGGTACAAAGACAGGAAAATTAGGCCTATGCAAACCTCCAGGTCACAGCTTCTCCCCTTCTCTGTACTGAGCATTTTCCCAGCCACCTCTTTCACACGTGCTGCTGACTGAATGAAGGCGCCGTTTCTGTATTGTTTCCTTCCCCTCAAGTTGCAGCTCCGCAGTGTTATTAGGGATCGTCTCTCCTGGGTCTCCTCCTGGAGATGTCTGCAGTCCCGGTTTCCCTTCTGGGATGACCTACCCGGTCAGATACTTACACAACAATGTGAATGTCATGTTCCTCTCCTAAGCATATGAGTATTTGAACATTTAACTTTACCCTTCTACCATCCATGGAAAGAAATAGGTAGATTCTCTCTCTCTCTTGTGAAAATTATCAGAAAATCTACCTTTGAGATTAGGTTCCACCATACAATATCTATGTGAAGTCCCATAAGCAATTTCACTGCTTCTCTTAGTAAATTAAAGGAAAAAATCACTATTTTTTCTACTTCCCAGACTGAAATTAAACATCGACGAATTGAATGAACTTGAAGGTTTATGAAAGCCATTTGCAAACTAAAGGCCTATAGGACTGTGAGTGCTGACTGCTATGTGAGGAAGGAGATGCTTTCAAATCCTGAAATAATATTTCT
This sequence comes from Pteropus medius, assembly GCF_902729225.1. Lineage (NCBI taxonomy): Eukaryota > Metazoa > Chordata > Mammalia > Chiroptera > Pteropodidae > Pteropus > Pteropus medius. The sequence continues at coordinate 32,824 of NW_024342647.1, read as the reverse complement.
TAAGGTGCTGGCTCTGTTGTCGAGTTAAAGAGAGGGAGAAACAGTAGGGTTAAGAGCAGAGATTCGATGAATTTAGAAAATGTGAAAAGTGAGAGAATTGTGAGTACAGCAGTTACTGTGTAATGTCATGATAGTTCTCATTCCTTCTGAGTATGTCTACAACGAAGCTTTAATAACAACTTTATGCTAGGACTGTTGAAGATTCAATGAGGCATTGATGCAAAAATGTGTTTGTCTAAGATAGTGTTCATTAAAGGTCAATTATTACAAGCGTGAAGATCAATATTGGGAAATAGCCATTGTCAACCAGGTAACTGTGAATTCTAATAGACACCTCCCATCCTTCGGCAGCCATAGTTCTCAGATCTCAGATCTCAGATGTCTTTCTTTCTACTATTTCTGAGCCAACTTGCATCACCAGATATAAACAGAGACACGAAATGACGTACGTTTTATATCTTGGCAAAAGATGAACTTGCACTATGTCAAGTTCCATCAGATTTATCCCAGTGATAAGATCCAAGATTGGAAACTTCCCTTGAGAGTGTGAGAGCTCTGATGAGTTAGCAGAAACGGTAGGTGTATTCTTGGTCCATCATGCTGACCATCTCGTAATGTTGTTTTATTAAATTTCTGAACTTAATCCTGGTTTTATTTGGATACTTATCCTGGCATAAAAGCAATGCCCAAAATTTTGTGTGTTTATTTTATTCAGGACACTGTTCTTAGATATTCACGTGTATTGAATTAGAATCCTCCTATTAAATGTGAACGTGTGCTATTTGGTATCTTCACCGTGCAGTGAACAAGATGAAGCCAAGAGAGGCATGGCTCCCTAAGTCATCAGCTAAGAAGAGGTAGGGCCAGAATCACTGCACTGCCCTGGCTGCAGATCCATACATTTGGTCAGCCCTCTGTCAGGTGCTCCCCAGAGGGTTGGCACGCCAAGGAGAGAGTTCCTGTGAGTCTCATTTGGTCTTGTAACTCCAATTAGTATCATAACGCCAAAACCTGGTTGATTGAAAGAATAAGAAGAATGCATTTATTGGGAAGACATCATGTAGGGCATAGAGGGTGTTGCTTGCTTTAGCAGCACTAGCTGATGATATAAGTTCAAGCAGTTATTCCTTTTATCCAGGAGAAAGTAAACGACCCTATTGTGGTGGCCATAATGACACTTTCAAAGTCTCTGATAATTCCCACTCCCTTCATTCCTGCAGACAGAGGAGCAGCATGAGGAGGGAGAACCAGAGCAGCGTGTCCGGCTTCCTCCTCCTGGGGCTCCCCATCCGGCCAGAGCAGCAGGGCGTGTTCTTCGCCCTGTTCCTGGGCATGTACCTGACCACGGTGCTGGGGAACCTGCTCATCATCCTGCTCATCAGGCTGGACTCTCACCTCCACACGCCCATGTACTTCTTCCTCAGCCACTTGGCCTTCACTGATGTCTCCTTTGCATCTGTCACTGTCCCAAAGATGTTAAGGGACATGCACTTTAAGGACAAATTCATCTCCTATGCGGGGTGCATTTTACAGATGTATTTTTTCATAGTTTTTGGCTGCCTTGATAATCTCCTTCTTGCAGTGATGGCATATGACAGGTACGTGGCCATCTGTCACCCTCTACACTATACCACCATCATGAGGGATGGGCTGTGTGTGCTGCTGGTGGCTGGCTCCTGGCTTGTCTCCTGTGGCACTGCCCTCTTAGACACCCTCCTCCTGGCCCAACTGTCCTTCTGTGCTGACAATATCATTCCCCACTTCTTCTGTGACCTTCCCCTCCTACTCAAGTTGTCCTGTTCAAATACCTCTGTCAATGACCTAGTCATATTTACCGCAGTGGCTGTGCTTGGCATTATTCCATTGAGTGGTATATTGGTCTCTTATGGCCGTATTGGAGCCTCTATCCTGAGAGTTCCCTCTACCACAGGGCTCCGCAAAGCCTTGTCCACATGTGGCTCCCACCTCTCTGTGGTGTCTCTCTTCTATGGAACAATTATAGCACTGTACTATTCCTCTTCATTAAGTGATTCCAATGACAAATCTATGACTGCCTCTGTGATGTATACAGCAGTGACCCCCATGTTAAACCCCTTTATTTACAGCCTAAGGAACAGAGACATAAAACTGGCTCTGGGGATTCTTTTCAGAAACAACATCCTAGTCACCAAGTGAGAATCATCTAACTGTGTTCTTATTTCACCCACGGGCTTTGTCATATAGATCTTCTCAAAAAATTGTATGTCTATCGCGTATGTCGCCAGCACTCTCCCAAGTGTTCTTCATAGGCAGTTATGTTATTGGATTTAATCCCTTCATCTTTAATCATATCTGTTGTCCATTTCTTTTTCAATCATTTTAAATATGACATTTCTGAAACATGCGTTTATCTTGTAGTCTTCAAAGCACCAAACTACTTATGAGTCAGGTGTGTGATTCACATTTGTAAATAGGTTGAGCCTTTTTTGTCTCTTACTGGAGAGCAAGGAGACTTGCTGAGACACAGAACACACCAACCACCTCTCAGAAGGAAAACAGCACCAGCATTTTCTATTCCCTTTTTAAAGATAAAACCGCTTTTGCTTTAAGACATGATTAGATGTATGAAATGTGACGGTGTTTTAGATTAAGCTAGACTTTTTCACAGCCTATTTTCCGACCCCCTGGTGGTAGCTGTTCAGAATTCTCAATGTGCTATAGTATGTCTCATTTCGCCTATAATGAAATGACGATTTGTATGTTAAAGTGGAGCTAGTTTAAGTTTTGTGGAATATATTTTTGATAGCTAAAGAAACCTTCCATAACAATAGGTGATATAACTTTTAATTATAATTGAGTTTGTACTCGTTGAAGTAAATGCAATATCAATCAGCTCCTTATTTCCTCATTCTTACTATTTTTTTCCATAGCTATAAATATTCAGTAAAGTTTTCAATGTTTATTTGAATAAGGTCCAGAACGCTTACCTTCTTAATGTAGTAGCTACTTGATTAAGTGCTTCTGAGGGCTAAATGAACTTTAGTTTGAATGTATCTGTGACAAGTACTTAACAGGGCAGCACAGAGTAGTCAATCCAATGATCAAATTTCCCCATTCTAAGAAGACTCTACTTTTTGCCTCTGAGTTGAATTTTTGTGGTGAACACAACCTATATCGGCCTAATTTTAGTCTGGAAAAAGGAATGTTGTCCTGTTCCTACACTGAAGGCTCCCACTTCTCATTGGGAGAAGCTGAGTGCATGCCGTCACAACTCACACACAGAAAAACACTTAGTGTGTGAATATTATATGCCAGGTGATTTTCTAAGTTCTGGGAATACAAAATGGGAAGGATAACATCCAAACAAAGACATGACTGAGGACAGGTGTGGGAGCATGGGGATATCAGGGGAAAAGCATTCCAAGCATGAAGATCGGCAACTAGCAATACCACTTAATAAGCCGTCCCCTGGCTTATTAAGTGGCCTCTGGACAGGGCCAAGAGGGGGAGGCATGGAAGGCAATACGTTTACAGATATCAGGGGACAAATTTGGTGGAGAAGTTACGGTCATTTTAGATGCATTAGCCAATGTTCTCCAGAGAAATAGAATCAATAAGCCTGAGTGTGTTTGTGTGTGTGTGTGTCCACGTGTGTGTAGAAAGAGAGATGTATATTAAGGAATTGGGTCATACAACTGTGCAACTGTGGAGGTTCATAGTCCGAAATCGACAGGGTAGTCAGGCAGACGAACCCCGAGGAAAAGCTGCAGTTTTAAGTGAAGGCTGTCTGCTGACGGAACTGTCTCTTCTTTAGGTGAGGTCAGAATTCTTCTTAAGGCCTTCAACTGACTAGATGAGTCCCACCTACATTATGAAGGGCAATCTGCTTTACTCAGAGCCTGCTGATTTCATTGTTCATCTCATTCAAAGATATACCGTTATAGAAACATCTAGAATAGTGTTTGACAAAATATCTAGGTACAGTAGCTAGGCAATATGACAATATGGAATATTCAATATGGAATAACATGATCATACTTAATTTTGTTTCTTTTTCCGCTAAAGACATCCATGTTTTAAAATATAAATGTTTGAGGTTACACTGGTTCATCACATTATATAAATTTCAGGGTTACAGCTATAAGGAGACACCTGTACACTCTATTGTGTGCTTACCACCTGAAGTCGAGTCTCTTTCCGTCACCATGTATTTGACCCCCTTTACCCTATTTGTCCTCCCCCAACCCTTTCCCTTCTAGTAACCACCATTCTGTTGTCTGTATCTATGAGTCTGTGTGTTATTTTGTTTGTTCCTGTGTTGTTTTGTTTTAGAAGCCTCATATGAGTGAAATCATACAGGTCTTTTCCTTCCACCTGACTTATTTCATTTAGCATAATACTCTCAAGATCTATTCATGTTTTGCACAAATGGCAATATTTCATCTCTAGATTTTTTGAAGTATAAAACTTTACATATTTAAAGTATACAATTGGAATAGTTTTGACATGTGTACACCCACAACACTCTCACTAAAAGCTGTCGAGATTATGAAGTTTCCTCGTGCCCACCCTTCTGCTCTTTCTTTGCTCCTTCCATCTGTGCCCAGGAGAATCACTGATCTGTTTTCTGTCACATAGATTAGGTTGCATCTTCTCGAAGTTTATCTAAATGGAATCATACAGTGCATATACTTTTATCGCTGTCTTCTTGCACTCAGAATAAGCATTTTGTGGCTCACCGATGTTAGAATATGCATCAATAAAAATTTCATTCTTTTTATTCATTTATTTATTTATTTATTGCTGAGTATTATTCCATTGTATACACATACACAGCTTTCTTTCCCCATTCACCTGTTCATGGACATGTGGTATTCTCCCTAGCTCCAAGTCTGATTTTTACTATTCCCTGGAATGTTTGCATTTTCCTACAAACTATTTTGCGTTAACGTTTTTTCTGCACCTCCTACATGAATGCGTATTCCCCAAGAGGGGTTTCTGTTTCTGTTACTCACTGCTATATCTCCAAAGTATATATCACTCTCTTATTTTTGTGAGAAACTTAATAATGATTTAAGTGAATGAACGAACAAAAGAATTAATTAAAAAATAAGCAAGCACCTCGTGTGAGCCATGGTTGATCCCTGCTGATACCGTCAATGACAACAAACCTTAACACCCTTTAAGCTTTCGTTATGTGCTCATTTAAACATCCTTCAAATCCACATAACGAGAACTGTTATTATTTCCACTTTGAAGAATCTGAGTATCTGAGATCTTTGGCAAAATACTCAGGTATGCTCTTAGTAAGCAGCGAGCTCATAATCATTTTCCCCAGAGCACACGGTTTCATCCCCCTACACCTCAGCAAGGTAGGGACCTATGCTTCAGACCTCACAGGGGTGAGGGGAGACCCGTGGATTAGTAAGGGTGTAATGGAGGTCTGAAACAGGTCTGCGCAGGTGCTGTGGGAGCCTGCAGCAGCTGCTGGAGCCTGTGCATTGCCTGGGCCATACGCAGCTGAACAGAGAAGCTGAATTTGTGATGCGAGGCTGCCGGTGACCGGGGAACCTCCTGCTTCCGATCCGGAGACCTGACCTGAAGCCCGACATATCACAAACATCATGGACACCTTCTCCACTGACTCCAGTTGCAGCTCAGGCCCTCTGGACCCTAAGTGCCCAGGAGGAAGTAGGGTAATTAGCCCGAGCTGACTGCTGCTCCACTCAGGGATTTGGGGCTGTTTTCCTCTCGGGGTTCTTTCTGATGGGTAAAAAGAGGTTGTCTGCCCATCGTTTTGAATCTGGTGTACAGATATGAAATCCTGTAAAAGTCCTCAGTCCACTGATGTTTGCTTTCCTTCCTTTAATCCTGGGTCTTCTGCACAGAAAGTGAAGATTCAGGTAACATCATGAAGCAGAAGGTATCTGAACTCACAGTACTGGTAGAGATCGGCTGGGGCCCAGAAATGTTCATAGTCGTGTGTGTGCACATGTGTACATGTGTGTGTTTGCATGCGCGCACTCCGCTGATTCACACATTGAGTTCTCTCACCTAGAATGTACATAAATCATGGACGGCTAGAAAATTTCCTCTCGGAAAGTGTGCACTTCGTTTCCTTGAGTTTGTTGTCTGTGTGCTGTGTGTAAGACACTGTGCATCACCTGTAATTTGAGTATGTATGACCGCTTACGACTTCAATGCATGTGGTAGTGGGTGTGTGATAGTTCTGTGTGCCGCTGTGAGGTGCATGTGACACTGTACTTTGTTTTTGAGTTTTGCATAAATTTGTGTGAAGGTGACTCATACCCTGACTGCATTTACCTACCTTGATATAAGATAGAGAAATCTATAAGTCTCCCTTTGGCAAGTCTGTATCTGTCACAATAACTGCTTTTGTGTGTAACGAACTCATATCCTCACTTCCTTTACTCAGATGATGTGTAGGATAGAGACTTAAAATCAAGCTACAAATCCGTGTGCGTGTGTGTGTGTTCAATATTCTCATATTCTGACTCTCTACTTGCTAGAGACCAGAATCCACACAGGCAGCTCCAAAAAGAATAAAAAGAAAAACAAGAAAAAAAAAAGAAAAGAAAAGAAAAGTAAACAGTCCCTTTTGAAGAAGAGTTGGGGTCATTTTTCAGTGATTTGAATAATTGGGCATTTGGAAGCCCACTATTTTTGACCCTCTTCTTCAACTTTATTGACATAGTTTAGAAACTAAATGCTCACTCCAGGCGTCCCATATGCCTACACTCGAATCTTTGTCTTTTTCACACTGGATAGCTTTTGGCCTTGGGTGCCCAGCAGCCTCCAAGTCAAAGGGAGAGAAACAGTGATAACCACTGTAGATCTTGTCTGTTAGGTGCTTAAACACTAGGACGTTGTGAGCATTTAGTAAACTGTAGCATCGTGGAGACCAGTAACCTTACTCTCCATTTCCTGATTGCTTAGGAGAAAATATCTGGTACAAAGGCAGGAAAATTAGGCCTATGCAAACCTCCAGGTCACGGGTTCTCCTCTTCTCTGTACTGAGCATTTTCCCAGCCACCTCTTTCACACGTGCTGCTGACTGAATTAAGGCACATTTTCCGTATTGTTTCCTTCCCTTCAAGTTGCAGCTCCGCAGTGTTATTAGGGATCGTCTCTCCTGGGTCTCCTCCTGGAGATGTCTGCGTTCCCGGTTTCCCTTCTGGGATGACCTACCCGGTCAGATACTTACACAACAATGTCAACGTCGAGTTCCTCTCCTAAGCACATGAGGATTTTGACATTTAACTTTAGCTCCTCTACCACCCATGGAAAGAGATGGAAAGATTCTCTCTCTTGTGAAAATTATCAGAAAATATACCTTTGAGATTAGGTCCCACCATGCGATATCTATGTGAAATTCTGTAAGCAATTTCACTGCTTCTCTTAGTAAACGAAAGAAAAAAAATCACTATTTTCTCTACTTCCCAGAAACAAAATAAACATTAATGAATTGAATGATCTTTAAGGCTTAAGATAACCATTTGGAAACTAAGGATTATAGGACTATGAGTTGTGACAGCTACGTGAGCAGAGAGATGCTTTCAGATGTCTAAATAAGAATTTTTAAGGTACTGGCTCTGTTGCCTGATTAAAGAGAGAAACAGTGGGGTCATAGCAGCAGAAATTCAAGGAAATTTTAAAACTTGAGAGACCTGTGAGTACAGCAGTTACTGTGTAACGACACGATAATTCTCATTCCTTCTGAGTATGTCTACAACGAAGCTTTAATAACAACTTTATGCTAGGACTGTTGAAGATTCAATGAGGCATTGATGCAAAAATGTGTTTGTCTAACATAGTGTTCATTAAAGGTCAATTATTACAAGCATGAAGATCAATATTGGGAAATAGCCATTTTCAACCAGGTAACTGTGAATTCTAATAGACACCTCCCATCCTTCGGCATCCCTAGTTCTCAGATTTGAGAGCCCAGGTGTCTTTCTTTCTACTATTTCTGAGCCAACTTGAATCACCAGATATAAACAGAGACACGAAATGAAGTACGTTTTATTTCTTGGCAAAAGATGAACTTGCACTAAGTCACATTCCGTCAGATTTATCTCAGTGATAAGATCTGAGCTTGGAAACTTCCTTTGAGAGTGTGAGAGCTCTGATGAGTTAGCATAAACTATAGGCCAAATTCTTGGTCCCTCATGCTGACCATCTCATAATGTTGTTTTATTAAATTTCTCAACTTGATTCTAGTTTTATTTGGATACTTATCTTGGTGTAAAAGCAATGGCTAAAATTATTTGTATATTTTATTCAGGACACTGTTCTTAGATATTAATATGTATTGATTAGAATCCTCTTATTAACTGTGAACATGTGCTATTGGAATCTTCACACTATAGTGGCACAAGATGAAGCCAAGAGAGGCGTGGCTCCTAAGTCATCAGCTAGAAAGAGGTGGGGCCAGAATCACTGCACTGCCCTGGCTGCAGATCCATACCTTTGGTCAGCCCTCTGTCAGGTGCTCTCCAGAGGGTTGGCACACCAAGGGAAGACGTCCTGTGAGTCCCATTTGTTCTTGTAACTCCAATTAGGATCATAATGCCAAAACCTGGTTGATTGAAAGAATAAGAAGAATGCATTTATTTGCAAGACATCGTGTAGGGCATTGAGGGTGTTTCTTGCTTTAGCAGCACTAGCTGATGATATATGTTCAAGCAGTTATTCTTCTTCTCCAGGAGAAAGTCAGAGTTCCTACTGTGGTGGCTATAATGACACTTTCAAAGTCTCTGATAATTCCCACTCCCTTTATTCCTGCAGACAGAGGAGCAGCATGAAGAGGGAGAACCAGAGCAGCGTGTCCGGCTTCCTCCTCCTGGGGCTCCCCATCCGGCCGGAGCAGCAGGGCGTGTTCTTCGCCCTGTTCCTGGGCATGTACCTGACCACGGTGCTGGGGAACCTGCTCATCATCCTGCTCATCAGGCTGGACTCTCGCCTCCACACACCCATGTACTTCTTCCTCAGCCACTTGGCCTTCACTGATGTGTCCTTTGCATCTGTCACCGTCCCAAAGATGTTGAGGGACATGCACTCTAAGGACAAGTTCATCCCCTATGCAGGGTGCATTTTACAGATGTATTTTTTCATAGTTTTTGGCTGTCTTGACAGTCTTCTTCTTGCAGTGATGGCATATGACAGGTACGTGGCCATCTGTCACCCTCTACACTATACCACCGTCATGAGGGAGGGGCTGTGTGTGCTGCTGGTGGCTGGCTCCTGGCTTGTCTCCTGTGGCACTGCCCTCTTGCACACACTCCTCCTGGCTCAGGTGTCCTTCTGTGCTGACAATATCATTCCCCACTTCTTCTGTGACCTTCCCCTCCTACTCAAGTTGTCCTGTTCAAATACCTCTGTCAATGAGCTGGTCATATTCACTGTAGTGTCTGTGCTTGCCATTATTCCATTGAGTGGTATATTGGTCTCTTATGGCCGTATTGGGGCCTGTATCCTGAGAGTCCCCTCTACCACAGGGTTCCGCAAAGCCTTGTCCACATGTGGCTCCCACCTCTCTGTGGTGTCTCTCTTCTATGGAACAATTATAGCTGTGTACTTTTCCTCTTCATCAAGTGATTCCAGTGATAAAGCCAGGATAACCTCTCTGATGTATACAGCGGTGACCCCCATGTTAAACCCCTTTATTTACAGCCTAAGGAACAGAGACATAAAATTGGCGCTGGGGATTCTTTTCAGAAACAACATCCAATCACCAAGTGAGAATCACCTAACTGTGTTCTTATTTCACCCACTGGCTTTGTCATAGAGGCCTCGAAAAATTGTGTGTCTATCACCTATGTCACTAGCACCCTCCCAACTGTCATGGGCAATTACATTATTGGATCAACTCCCTACCTTATTAGTCATATCCATTGTTCATTTTTTTTCAATATCCTAAATATGGCAATGCCCACAATACGTGTTTATCTTGTAGTCTTCAAGGCACCCAAGTACTTATCATTCAGGTGTGTGATTCACAATTCTAAATGACTTGAGCTTTGTTTTATCTTCCTGGAGATCGAGGAGCCTAGCTAAAACACAGAACACAGCAACCACGTCTCGGAAAGAAAATGACATCAGCATTTATTTACTTTTTAAAGATAAACTGGTTTTGCTTTAAGACATGATTAGAGGTATGAATTGTGATGGTATTTTGGATTAAGCTGCACCTTCGCATACCCAATTTCCCGACCCTCAGTGGTAGCTGGTCAGAATCCTCAATGTGCTACGTGTCACTTTGCCTATAATAAAATGAAGATTTGTACCTTTAAGTAGAGTCAGTATAAGTTTCGTGTAATATTGTTTTGATAGGCATAAAAAAACCCTCCTCATCATTAGGTGACATAACGTTTAATTATAACTCACAGTTTCTATGCATTAAAGTAAATGTGACATAAATCAGCTCATTTCCTCTTCCTTACCTATTGTTTTCCAAAGCAACACATATTCAGTCAAGTTTCCAATGTTTATTTTAATGAAGTCCAGAATGCTTACCTTCTTAATGTAGTAGCTAGTTAATAAAGTGCTTTTGAGGGCAGCTAAAATCTAAATAAACTTTAATTCGATTGGACCTGTGACAAGGACTTAACAAGGCAGAGCACAGCATCAATCCAATGATCGAATTTCTTCCTTCTAGGAAGACTCTAAGTTTTTCCTCTGACTTGGATTTTTGTGGCAAATACAACCTATATCGGCCTAATTTTAGTCTGGAGAAAGGAGTGTTGTCTTGTTCCCACACTGAGCGCTCCCACTCCTCATGGGGAGAAGCTGAGTGCATGCCGTCACAACTCACACACAGGAAAACACTTAGTGCATGGTTATTATGTGCCAGACAAATTTCTAAGTTCTAGGAATACAAAATGGGAAAGATAACATCCAATAACAACACAAATGAGGACAGGTGAGGGAGCATGGGGATATCCGGGGAAAAGCACTTCAAGCATGAAGATCAGCAACTAGCAATACCCTGAGGTGAGATGGCCCCTGGCGAATTAAGGGGGCCTCTGGACAGGGCCAAGTGGGGGAGGGATGGTAGGCAATAAGTTTAAAGATATCAGGGGACAAAATATGTGGGGAATTATGGTAAATGTAGACCTATTAGCCAATGTTCTCCATAGAAATAGAACCAATAAGCTGTGTGTGTGTGTGTGTGTGTGTGTGTGTGCGCGCGCGCGTGTGCACGCACATCCACATGTGTGTAGAAAGAGAGATGTATTTTCAGGAACTGGCTCATATGATTGTGCAATTGTGGAAGCTAGTAAGTCCCAAATCTGCTGGGTGGGCGGGCAGACAAATACCCGGGGAAAAGCTGCAGTTTGAAGTAAAGGCAGTCTTCTGACGGAATTGTCTCTTTTTTAGGGGAGATCAGAGTTCCTCTTAAGGCCTTAAACTGCCTGGATGAGTCCTCCCTACATTATGGAGGGCAATCTGCTTTACTCAGAGCCTGTTGGTTGAACTGTTAATCTCATTCAAAAAAATACTGTTATAGAAACATCTAGACAAAATATCTGGGTACGGAAGCCTAGCCAATTTGACACATAAAATTAAGCATCATAGTAGAGTTTTTGGTTTTCACTCTGAGTAGTTTGGGAACCCATTGGAAGGTATTCAATAAAGGAAGAATGTGATCATACTTATTTTGTTAATTTTTCCTTTAAAAACATCCACATTTTAAAATATAAATGTATTGGGGTTACATTGGTTCATTACATTATATAAATTTCAGGGTTACAGCTATAAGGAGACATGCGTATACTCTATTGTGTGCTTACCACCTGAAGCTGAGTCTCTTCCCGTCACCATGTATTTGATCCCCTTTATTCTACCATTCTGTCGTCTGTATCAATGACTGTGTTATTTTGCTTGTTCATGTGTTGTTTTTGTTTTAGAAGCCACATATGAGTGAAATCATACAATTCTTTTCCTTCCACCTGACTTATTTCATTTAGCATTCTCTCATGATCTATCCATGTTTTACACAAATGGCAATATTTTATCTCCAGATTTCTTGAGGTGTAAGTGACATACAATAAACTTTGTATATTTAATGTACTTGGAATATATTTAACGTCATTTGAATAGCTTTGACATGCATACACCCACGAAACTATCACTAAAACCCTCAAGATTATGAAGTTTCCTCGTGCCCACCCTTCTCTCTTTCTTTTCTCCTTCCATCTGTCCCCAGGGGAATCACTGAACTGTTTTTTGTCACATAGATTAGGTTGTACCTTCTAGAAGTTTATCTAAATAAAATCATATGGTGTATAGTTTTTACTGCTGTCTTCTTGCACTCAGCATAAGCATTTTGAGATTCACCATGTTAGAATATGCATCAATACATCTCTCATTCTTTTTATTCATTCATTCATCTTTTAAATTGCTGAGTATGAGGACATTAATTTCATTGTATGAACATACACAGCTTTCTTTTCCCCATTCACTTGTTCATGGACATTTGGGATTCTCTCTTGCTGCAAGTCTGATTTTTACTATAGCCCAGGAATTTTTGCCATTTTCCTACCATTTATTTTGCATTGACATTTTTTCTGCACCTCCTACTTGAATGTGTGTTCCCCAGGAGGTGTTTCTGTTATGTTACTGACTGCTATGTCTCCAAAGTGTGTATCGCCGCGTGAGACACTTAATAGTATTTAAGTAAATGAATGAACAAATATATTAATTAAAAAATAACCAAGCACTTCATGTGAGCCATGGTTGATCCCTGCTGATACAGACAATGACAATAAACCTTAACACCTTTAAGCTTTCGTTATGTGCTCATTTAACCATCCTTCAAACACACATAACGAGAACCGTTATTATTTCCACTTTGAAAAATCTGAGTCTCTGAGATCTTTGGCAAAATACGCAGGTATGCTCTTAGTAAGCAGCGAGCTCATAATCATTTTCCCCAGAGCATATAGTTTCAATCCCCCTACTCCTCAGCAAGGCAGGGACCTATACTTCAGAACCTCATGGGGGCGTGGGGGAGACCTGTGGATTAGTAAGGGCGTAATGGAGGTCTGAAACAGGTCTGCGTAGGTGCTGTGGGAGCCTGCAGTAGCTGCTGGAGCCTGTGCATTGCCTGGGCCATACGCAGCTGAACAGAGAAGCCGAATTTGTGATGTGAGGCTGCCGGTGACTGGGGAATCTCCTGCTTCCGATCCGGAGACCTGACCTGAAGCCCGACATATCATGAACATCATGGACACCTTCTCCTGTGACTCCAGTTGCAGCTCAGGCCCTCTGGACCCTAAACGTGCTCCTTCCCAAGCGGCCAGGAAGTAGCGGGACAATTAGCCCAAGCTGACTGCTGCTCCACTCAGGGATTTGGGACTGTTTTCCTCTCGAGATTCTTTCTGATGGGTATAAAGAGGTTGTCTGCTCATTGTTTTGATGTGGTGAACAAATATGAAAGTCTGTAAAAGTCCTCAGTCCACCGAGGTTTGCTTTCTTTCCTTCAATCCTGGATCTTCTGCACGGAAAGTGAGGATTCAGGTCACATCATGAAGAAGAAGGTATCTGAACTCACAGCACTGGTATAGGTCAGCAGATGCCCAGAAATGTCCACTGTCTTGTGTGCGTGCGCGCGTGTGTGTTGTACGTGCTCATGCAAACGGTCTGCCGACTCACACACTGGTTGCCCTCACCTAGAATATAAGTCAGGGAAGGCAGAAACTTTCCTCGCAGAAACGTGTGCACTTATTTTACTTGAGTTTTGTCGTCTGTGTGCTGTGTGTAAGACAGTGTGCATCACCTGCGTTTTGAATATGTATGACCTCTTACGACTTCAATGCATGCTGTAGAGGGTGCGTGATAGTTCTGTGTGTGCAGCTGTGAGGTGCATGTGACACTGTATTTTGTTTGTGAGTTTTGCAAAGATTTGTTTGATGGTGTCTCATACCCTGACTGCATCTACCTACCTGATATAAGCTAGAGAAGTCTATCAATCATCATTTGATATGTGTGTATCTGTCACAGTGACTGCTTTTGTGTGTAACGAACTCACATCCTGAATTCCTTTACTCAGAAGATGTGTAGGATAGAGACTTAAAATCAAGATACAAATACTGTGTGTGTGTGTGTTTAACATTCTCACATTCTAATTCTCTACTTGCTAGAGTCAAAAATTTTTTTTTCTGTTCTTTTTTTTCTTTTCTTTTTTCCTTTTTTTTTTAGACAACTAGATATACATGACCATAACAAAGCCTTTATTTTCAAGTTCATTCTCATTTTCAGCCTCTTATCCCCACTGCCTTCATTGACACCCACAGAACCCTGTGTATTCTAGTATTTTCTTCCTCAATCCCAATCACAAATTAAATTAAATTTTAAAAACCCATTTTGAAGAAACTAGGGGCCATTTTTCAGTGATTTGAATAATAATACAGGAGGTACCCTAGAAGACCGAGACAATCTTCTTCAATTTTATTGACATAGTTTAGAAACTAAATGCTCATTTCTGGTGTCACGTACATCTACACTCGAATCTCCGTCTTTTTCACACTGGATAGCTTTGTGGCCTTGGGTATGGCCTCTGATGCTCAACAGTCTCCAGTGCCAAGAAGAAATGAACAACGATAACCACTGTAAGATCTTGTCTGTTAGGTGCTTAAACACTAGGATGCTGTGAGCACTTAGTAAACTGTAGCATTGCGGAGACCAGGAACCTGACTCTCCATTTCCTGACTGCTTAGGAGACAATATCCGGTACAAAGCAGGAAAATTAGGCCTATGCAAACCTCCAGGTCACAGCTTCTCCTCTTCTCTGTACTGAGCATTTTCCCAGCCACCTCTTTCACACGTGGTGCTGACTGAATGAAGGCGCCGTTTCTGTATTGTTTCCTTCCCCTCAAGTTGCAGCTCCGCAGTGTTATTAGGGATCGTCTCTCCTGGGTCTCCTCCAGGAGATGTCTGCGGTCCCAGTTTCCCTTCTGGGATGACCTACCCGGTCAGATACTTACACAACAATGTGAATGCCGAGTTCCTCTCCTAAGCATATGAGTATTTGAACATTTGTCTTTACCCTTCTACCATCCATGGAAAGAAATTGGTAGATTCTCTCTCTCTCTTGTGAAAATTATCAGAAAATCTACCTTTGATATTAGGTTCCACCATGCAATATCTATGTGAAATTTTGTAAGCCATTTCACTGCTTCTGTTAGTAAATGAAAGAAAAAAAATCACTTTTTTCCCTCTACTTCTCAGACACAAAATAAACATTGAGGAATTGAATAAGCTTGAAGGCTTATGAAGCCATTTGCAAACTCAAGGGCTAAAGGATTTGAGTAGTGACAGTAATCTGAGTAGAGGTGTGCTTTCAAACCCTGATAAAATATTTCTTAAGGTCCTGGACTTTTTGTCTCATTAAAGAGAGGGAGAAACAGTAGGGTCATAGCAGCAGAGATTCGAGTAAATTTAAAAACGTGAGAGAATTGTTACTGTGTGACGTCATGATAGTTCTTATTCCTTCTGAATATGTCTATAATGAAGCTTTAATAACACCCTTATCCTAAGACAGTTGAAGTTCAGTGAGGCAATAATGCAAAAAGGTGTTTTTCTAACATAGTGTTCATGAAACATCAAGTATTATAAGTGTGAAGATCGGTATTGGGAAATGTGATGGTCAACCAGGTAACTGTGAATTCTAATAGACACCTCACATCCTTTGGCATCCATGGTTCTCAGATCTCAGATCTCAGGTGTCATTCTTTCTACTATTTCTGAGCCAATTTGAAGCACCAGATTGAAACGAAGTCATATGAAATGAAGTAAGTTTTATATCTTGGTAAAAGATGAACTTACACTAAGACAAGTTCCATCGGATTTACCCCAATGATAGCATATGAGCTCGGAAACTCTACTTGTGACTGTGAAAGCTCAGATGAGTTAGCATTAAATTTAGGTAAATCCTTGGTCCTTCATGCTGACCATCTCGTAATGTTGTTTTGGTAAATTTCTAAACTTGATCCTGGTTTTATTTGGATAGGTAACCTAGCATAACAGCAATGGCTAATATTTTGTGTTTATTTTATTCAAGACACTCTTCTTAGATATTCATGTGTATTGAATTAGAATCCTCCTATTAAATGTGAACGTGTACATTTGGTACCTTCACACTACAGTGACATAAGATGAAGCCAAGAGAGGCATCGGTCCCTAAGTCATCAGCTAGAAAGAGGTGGGGTCACTGCACTGCCCTGGCTGCAGATCCATACCTTTGGTCAACTATCTGTCAGGGGCTCCCCAGAGGGTCAGCACGCCAAGTGAAGAGGTCCTTTATGTCCTATTTATTCTCCTATCTCCAATTAGTATCATAATATCCGAAACCTGGTTGATTAGAAGAACAAGAAGAATGCATTTATTGGGAAGACATCGTGTTAGGCATTGAGGGTGTTGCTTGCTTTACCAGCACTAGCTGATGATGTATGTTCATGCAGTTATTCTTCTTCTCCAGAAGAAAGTCAGAGTTCCTACTGTGGTGGCCATAATGACACTTTCAAAGTCTCCGATAATTCCTACTCCCTTCATTCCTGCAGACAGAGGAGCAGCATGAGGAGGGAGAACCAGAGCAGCGTGTCCGGCTTCCTCCTCCTGGGGCTCCCCATCCGGCCAGAGCAGCAGGGCGTGTTCTTCGCCCTGTTCCTGGGCATGTACCTGACCACGGTGCTGGGGAACCTGCTCATCATCCTGCTCATCAGGCTGGACTCTCGCCTCCACACGCCCATGTACTTCTTCCTCAGCCACTTGGCCTTCACTGATGTCTCCTTTTCATCTGTCACCGTCCCAAAGATGTTGAGGGACATGCACTCTATGGACAAATTCATCCCCTATGCGGGGTGCATTTTACAGATGTATTTTTTCATAGTTTTTTTCTGTCTTGACAGTCTCCTTCTTGCAGTGATGGCATATGACAGGTACGTGGCCATCTGTAATCCTCTACGCTATACCACCATCATGAGAGAGGGGCTGTGTGTGCTGCTGGTGGCTGGTTCCTGGCTTGTCTCCTGTGGCAGTGCCCTCTTAGACACTCTCCTCCTGGCCCAGGTGTCTTTCTGTGCTGACAATATCATTCCCCATTTCTTCTGTAGTCTTCCCGTCCTCCTCAAGCTGTCCTGCTCAAATACCTCTGTCACTGAGCTCGTCATATTCACTGTAGGCACTCTGGTTGTCATTTTTCCATTTATTGCCATCCTTGTCTCTTATGGTCGTATTGGCACTTCTATCCTGAAAGTTCCCTCTACCATGGGGCTCACCAAAGCCTTGTCCACCTGTGGCTCCCACCTCTCTGTGGTGTCTCTCTTCTATGGAACAATTATAGTACTGCACTATTTCTCTTCATTAAGCGATTCCAATGACAAAGCCATGATAGCCTCTCTGATTTATACAGCGGTGACCCCCATGTTAAACCCCTTTATTTACAGCCTAAGGAACAGAGACATAAAATTGTCTCTGGGGATTCTGTTCAGAAACAACATCCTAGTTACCAAGTGAGAATCACCTAACCGTGTTCTTATTTCACCCACTGGTTTTGTCATAGAGGCCTCGAAAAATTGTGTGTCTGTCACCTTTGTCGCTAGCAGCCTCCCAAGAGTCCTTCAGAGGCAGTTATGTTATTGGATCTAATCCCTTCCACGTTAATCATATCCGTTATCCATTTATTTTTCAATTTTCCTAAAAATTGCATTGCCCACAATATCGGTTTATCTTGTAGTCTTCAAAGCACCAAACTACTTATCAGTCACGTGTGTGGTTCACAATTCTAAATGGGTGGAACTTTTTTTGTATCTCCCTGGAGAGCGAGGAGACTTGCTAAGACACAGAACACACCAACCACCTCTCAGAAGGAAAATGGCACCAGCATTTTCCATTCCCTTTTTAAAGACAAAAGCAGTTCTGCTTTCAGACATCATTAGATGTACGAAATGTGACAATGTTTTGATATCTGGGAAAAGCACTTCAAGCATGAAGATCAGCAACTAGCAATACCTTGAGGTGAGATGGCTCCTGGCCTATTAAGGGGGCCTCTGGACAGTGTCAAGTGGGGGAGGAATGGAAGGCAATAAGTTTAGAGGTATCAGGGGACAAATTTCGTGGGGCAGTTACAGTCATTGTAGATGTATTAAGCAATGTTCTCCAGAGAAAAGAACCAATAAGCCATGAGTGCATGTGTGTGTGTGTGCATCTGTGTGTGCGAGTGTGCATTCATGTGTGTGCGAGTGTGCATTCATGTGTGTGCATGTGTAGAGCAAGATTTATTTTAAGGAATTGGCTCATACGATTGTGTAATTGTGGAAGCTAGTAAGTCTAAATCTGCTGGGTAGGTGGGCAGACAAATACCCGGCGAAAAGCTGCAGTTTGAGGTGAAGGTAGTCTGCCAACGGAATTGTCTCTTCTTTGGGGGAGATCAGAGTTCTTCTAAAGGCCTTCAACTGCCTGGATGAGTCCCACCTGTATTATGGAGGGCAATCTGCTTTACTCAGAGCCTGTTGATTGCACTGTTAATATCATTCAAAAATAATACTGTTATAGAAACATTTAGAATAGTGTTTGACAAAATATCTGGGTAAGGAAGCCTAGAAAATTTGACACATAAAATTAACCATCATAGTAGAGTTTTTGGTTTTCAGTCTGAGTAATTTGGGAACCCTTTGGAAGGCATTCAATAAAGGAATAACGTGATCATACTTATTTTGTCATTTTTTTCCTTTAAAAACATCCACATTTTAAAATATAAATGTATTGGGGAGACAACGGTCCATAACATTATATAAATTTCAGGGTTACAACTATAAGGAGACATGCGTATACTCTATTGTGTGTTTACCACCTGAAGTTGAGTCTCTTCCCGCCACCATGTATTTGACCCACTTTACTCTACTTGTCTTCCCCCAGGCACCTTCCCTTCTGGTAACCACCATTCTGTCGTCTGTATCAATGACTCTGTGTGTTATTTTGTTTGTTCATGTGCTGTTTTTGTTTTAGAAGCCACATATGAGTGAAATCATACAATTCTTTTCCTTCCACCTGACTTATTTCGTTTAGCATAATACTCTCATGATCTATCCATGTTTTACACAAATGGCAATATTTTATCTCCAGATTTTTTGAGGTGTAAGTGACATACAATAAACTTTGTATATTTAATGTACTTGGAATATATTTAACGTCATTTGAATAGCTTTGACATGCATACACCCACGAAACTATCACTAAAACTCTCAAGATTATGAAGTTTCCTCGTGCCCACCCTTCTGCTCTTTCTTTTCTCCTTCCATCTGTCTCCAGGGGAATCACTGATCTGTTTTCTGTCACATAGATTAGGTTGTACCTTCTAGAAGTTTATCTAAATAAAATCATATGGTGTATAGTTTTTACTGCTGTCTTCTTGCACTCAGCATAAGCATTTTGAGATTCACCATGTTAGAATATGCATCAATACATCTCTCATTCTTTTTAATCATTCATCTTTTAAATTGCTGAGTGTGAGGACATTAATTCCATGGTATGAACATATACAGCTTTCTTTTCCCCATTCACTTGTTCATGGACATTTGGGATTCTCTCTTGCTGCAAGTCTGATTTTTACTGTAGCCCAGTAAGTTTTGCCATTTTCCTACCAGTTATTTTGCATTAACATTTTTTTCTGCACCTCCTACTTGCATGTGTGTTCCCCAGGAGGTGTTTCTGTTATGTTACTTACTGCTATGTCTCCAAAGTGTATATCACCTCGTGAGAAATTTAATAGTATTTAAGTGAATGAATGAACAAATAAATTAATTAAAAAATAACCAAGCATCTTGTGTGAGCCATGGTTGATTCCTGATGATACAGACAATGACAATAAACCTCAACATTTTTAAGCTTTCGTTATGTGCTCATATAACCTTCAAACCCACATAACAAGAACTTTTATTATTTCCACTTTGAAGAATCTGAGTCTCTGAGATCTTTGGGAAAATGCTCAGGTATGCTCTTAGTAAGCAGTGAGCTCATAATCATTTTCCCCAGAGCACACGATTTCAATCCCCCTACTCCTCAGCAAGGCAGGGACCCTATGCTTCAGAACCTCACAGGGGCGTGGGGGAGACCCGTGGATTAGTAAGGGTGTAATGGAGGTCTGAAATAGGTCTGCGTAGGTGCTGTGGGAGCCTGCAGCAGCTGTGGGAGCCTGTGCATAGCCTGGGCCATACGCAGCTGAACAGAGAAGCCGAATTTGTGATGCGAGGCTGCCGGTGACCGGGGAACCTCCTGCTTCCAATCCAGAGACCTGACCTGAAGCCCGACATATCACGAACATCATGGACACCTTCTCCTGTGACTCCAGTTGCAGCTCAGGCCCTCTGGACCCTAAACGTGCTCCTTCCCAAGTGGCTAGGAAGTAGCGGGACAATTAGCCCGAGCTGACTGCTGCTCCACTCAGGGATTTGGGACTATTTTCCTCTCGGGGTTCTTTCTGATGGGTATAAAGAGGTTGTCTGCTCATTGTTTTGATGTGGTGAACAAATACGAAAGTCTGTAAAAGTCCTCAGTCCACCGAGGTTTGCTCTCTTTCCTCAATCCTGGATCTTCTGCACGGAAAGTGAGGATTCAGGTCACATCATGAAGAGGAAGGTATCTGAACTCACAGCACTGGTATAGGTCAGCATGTGCCCAGAAATGTCCATGGTCTTGTGTGTGTGTGCGTGCGCGTGGGCGTGTGTGTCTGTACGTGCCTGTGGAAACGGTCCGCTGACTCACACACTGGATGCCCTCACCTAGAATATAAGTCAGGGAAGGCAGAAATTTTCCTCGCAGAAACGTGTGCACTTATTTTACTTGAGTTTTGTCGTCTGTGTGCTGTGTGTAAGACAGTGTGCAGCACCTGCAATTTGAATATGTATGACCTCTTACGACTTCAATGCATGCTGTAGAGAGTGCGTGATAGTTCTGTGTGTGCAGCTGTGAGGTGCATGTGACACTGTATTTTGTTTGTGAGTTTTGCAAAGATTTGTGTGACGGTATCTCATACCCTGATTGCATCTACCTACCTGATATAAGCTAGAGAAGTCTATCAATCATCTTTTGGTATGTGTGTATCTGTCACAGTGACTGCTTTTGTGTGTAACGAACTCATACCCTGCCTTCCTTTACTCAGAAGATGTGTAGGATAGAGACTTAAAATCAAGATACAAATAGCGTGTGTGTGTTTAACATTCTCACATTTTAATTCTCTACTTGCTAGAGTCAAAAAATTTTTTTTGTCCTTTTTTTCTTTTCTTTTCTTCCTTTTTTTTTTTAGACAACTAGATATACATGACCATAACAAAGCCTTTATTTTCCTGTTCATTACCATTTTCAGCCTCTTACCCCTACTGCCTTCATTGACACCCATATAACCCTGTGTTTTTCTGGTATTTTCTTCCTCAATCCCAATCATAAATTAAATTAAATTTTAACAACCCATTTTGAAGAAACTAGGGGCCATTTTTCAGTGATTTGAATAATAATATAGGAGGTACCCTAGAAGACCGAGACAATTTTCTTCAATTTTATTGGTATGGTTTAGAAACTAAATGCTCATTTCTGGTGTCACATAAATCTACACTCGAATCTCTGTCTTTTTCACACTGGATAGCTTTGTGGCCTTGGGTATGGCCTTTGATGCTCAACAGTCTCCAATGCCAAGAAGAAATGAACAACGATGACCACTGTAAGATCTTGTCTGTTAGGTGCTTAAACACTAGGATGTTGTGAGCATTCAGTAAACTGTAGCGTCGTGGAGACCAGGAACCTGACTCTCCATTTCCCGATTGCTTAGGAGACAATATCTGGTAGGAAAATTAGGCCTATGCAAACCTCCAGGTCACAGCTTCTCCTCTTCTCTGTACTGAGCATTTTCCCAGCCGCCTCTTTCACACGTGGTGCTGACTGAATGAAGGTGTCGTTTCTGTATTGTTTCCCTTGCTTCAAGTTGCAGCTCCGCAGTGTTATTGTCTCTCCTGGAGATGTCTGTGGTCCCGGGTTACCTTCTGGGATGACCCACCTGGTCAGATACTTACACAACAATGTGAATGTCGAGTTCCTCTCCTAAGCACATGAGGATTTTAACATTTAACTTTAGTTTATCCCTTCTACCACCCATGGAAAGAGAGGGAAAGATTCTCTTGTGAAAATTATCAGAAAATCTACCTCTGAGATTAGATTCCACCATGCAATATCTATGTGAAATTCTGTAAACAATTTCACTGCTCTCTTCGTAAATGAAAAAACAAAATCACTATTTTCTCTACTTCCCAGACACAAAATATACATCGATGAATTAAATGAACTTGAAGGCTTATGAAAGCCATTTGCAAACTAAAGGGTTATAGGACTATGAGTTCTGAGAGCTATGTGAGCAGTGGGATGATATCAAACCTGAAATAATAATTTTTAAGGTGCTGGCTCCGTTGCCTAAATAAAGAGAGAAACAGTGGGGTCATAGCAGCAGAGATTCGAGGAAATTTTAAAACTTGAGAGACCTGTGAGTACAGCAGTTACTGTGTAACGACACGATAGTTCTCATTCCTTCTGAGTATGTCTACAACAAAGCTTTAATAACAACTTTATGCTAGGACTGTTGAAGATTCATGAGGCAATAATGCAAAAATGTGTTTCTCTGACATAGCGGTCATTAAATGACCCGTATTACAAGTGTGAAAATTAGTGTTGGGAAATAGTGATGGTCAACCAGGTAACTGTAAATTCTAATAGACACCTCCTAATCATTGGCATCCCTAGTTCTCAGATCTCAGGTCTCAGGTGGCTTTGTTCTGCTTATTTCTGAGCGAACTTGAAACATCAGATATAAATGGAGACACGAAATAAAGTACGTATTATATCTTGGCAAAAGATGAACTTGCACTAAGACTAATTCCATCAGATTTACCCCGATGTTAGGATATGAGTCGAAACTCCTGTTGAGAGTGTGAGAACTCTGATGAGTTATCATAAACTTTAGGACATACGTGCTGACCATGTCATAGTGTTGTTTTAATAAATTTCTGAACTCGATCTTGGTTTTATTTGGATGTTTATCCTGGTGTAAAAGCAATGGCTAAAATTTTGTGTGTTTATTTCATTCAGGACACTGTTCTTAGATATTCCTGTGTATTGAATTAGAATCCTCCTATTAACTGAGAACATGTGCTATTGGAATCTTCACACTATGGTGACACAAGATGAAGCCAAGAGAGGCGTGGCTCCCTAAGTCATCAGCTAAGAAGAGGTGGGGCCAGAATCACAGCACTGCCCTGGCTGCAGATCCATACTTTGGTCAACTATCTGTCAGAGGCTCCCCAGAGGGTCAGCACGCCAAGAGAAGAGGTCCTTTATGTCCCATTTATTCTCGTATCTCCAAATAGTATCATAATACCAGAAACCTGGTTGATTAGAAGAACAAGAAGAATGCATTTACTGGGAAGACATCGTGTAGGGCATTGAGGGTGTTGCTTGCTTTACCAGCACTAGCTGACGATATATGTTCAAGCAGTTATTCTTCTTCTCCAGGAGAAAGTCAGAGTTCCTGCTGTGGTGGCCATAATGAGACTTTCAAAGTCTCTGATAATTCCTACTCCCTTCATTCCTGCAGACAGAGGAGCAGCATGAGGAGGGAGAACCAGAGCAGCGTGTCCGGCTTCCTCCTCCTGGGACTCCCCATCCGGCCGGAGCAGCAGGGCGTGTTCTTCGCCCTGTTCCTGGGCATGTACCTGACCACGGTGCTGGGGAACCTGCTCATCATCCTGCTCATCAGGCTGGACTCTCGCCTCCACACGCCCATGTACTTCTTCCTCAGCCACTTGGCCTTCACTGATGTCTCCTTTGCATCTGTCACCGTCCCAAAGATGTTGAGGGACATGTACTCTAAGGATAAATTCATCTCCTATGTGGGGTGCATTTTACAGATGTATTTTTTCATAGTTTTTTTCTGTCTTGACAGTCTCCTTCTTGCAGTGATGGCATATGATAGGTACGTGGCCATCTGTCACCCTCTACGCTATACCACCATCATGAGAGAGGGGCTGTGTGTGCTGCTGGTGGCTGGTTCCTGGCTTGTCTCCTGTGGCAGTGCCCTCTTAGACACTCTCCTCCTGGCCCAGGTGTCTTTCTGTGCTGACAATATCATTCCCCATTTCTTCTGTAGTCTTCCCGTCCTCCTCAAGCTGTCCTGCTCAAATACCTCTGTCACTGAGCTCGTCATATTCACTGTAGGCACTCTAGCTGTCATTTTTTTATTTATTGCCATCCTTGTCTCTTATGGTCGTATTGGCACTTCCATCTTGAGAGTCCCCTCTACCACAGGGCTCCGCAAAGCCTTGTCCACATGTGGCTCCCACCTCTCTGTGGTGTCTCTCTTCTATGGAACAATTATAGTACTGCACTATTTCTCTTCATTAAGCGATTCGAATGACAAAGCCATGATAGCCTCTCTGATGTATACAGCGGTGACCCCCATGTTAAACCCTTTTATTTACAGCCTAAGGAACAGAGACATAAAACTGGCTCTGGGGATTCTGTTCAGAAACAACATGCTAGTCACCAAGTGAGAATCACCTAACCGTGTTCTTATTTCACCCACTGGTTTTGTCATAGAGGCCTCGAAAAATTGTGTGTCTGTCACCTATGTCGCTAGTAGCCTCCCAAGAGTCCTTCAGACGCAGTTATGTTATTGGATCTAATCCCTTCCACGTTAATCATATCAGTTGTCCATTTATTTTTCAATCATCCTAAATATGGCATTGCCAACAATATCAGTTTATCTTGTAGTCTTCAAAGCACCAAACTACTTATCAGTCACGTGTGTGGTTCACAATTCTAAATGGGTTGAGTTTTTTTTGTATCTTCCTGGAGAGCGAGGAGACTTGCTAAGACACAGAACACACCAACCACCTCTCAGAAGGAAAACGGCACCAGCATTTTCCATTCCCTTTTTAAAGACAAAAGCAGTTCTGCTTTCAGACATCATTAGATGTACGAAATGTGACAGTGTTTTGATATCTAGGAAAAGCACTTCAAGCATGAAGATAAGCAACTAGCAATACCCTGAGGATAGATGTCCCCTGGCCTATTAAGGTGGCCTCTGGACAGGGCCAAGTGACGGAGGAATGGAAGGCAATAAGTTTAGACGTATCAGGGGAGAAATTTCGCGGGGCAGTTACGGTCATTGTAGATGTATTAGGCAATGTTCTCCAGAGAAAAGAATCAATAAGCCGTGCGAGTGTGTGCGTATGTGTGTGCGAGTGTGCATTCCTGTGTGTGCATGTGTAGGGAGAGATATATTTTAAGGAATTGGCTCATACGGTTGTGCAATTGTGGAAGCTGGTTAGTCCCAAATCTGCTGGGTAGGCGGGCAGACAAATACCTGGGGAAAAGTTGCAGTTTGAGGTGAAGATAGTCTGCCGACGGAATTGTCTCTTCTTTGGGGGAGATCAGAGTTCTTCTAAAGGCCTTCAACTGCCTGGATGAGTTCCACCTATATTACGGAGGACAATCTGCTTTATTTAGAGCCTGTTGATTGCACTGTTAATATCATTCAAAAAAAAATACTGTTATAGAAACATCTAGAATAGTGTTTGACAAAATATCTGGGTAAAATTAACCATCATAGTAGAGTTTTTGGTTTTCAGTCTGAGTAATTTGGGAACCCTTTGGAAGGCATTCAATAAAGGAATAACGTGATCACACTTATTTTGTCATTTTTTTCCTTTAAAAACATCCACATTTTAAAATATAAATGTATTGGGAAGACAACGGTCCATAACATTATATAAATTTCAGGTTACAACTATCAGGAGACATGCGTATACTCTATTGTGTGCTTACCACCTGAAGTCGTGTCTCTTCCCGTCACCATGTATTTGACCTCTTTTACTCTACTTGTCTTCCCCCAGCCACCTTCCCTTCTGGTAACCACCATTCTGTCGTCTGTATCAATGACTCTGTGTGTTATTTTGTTTGTTCATGTGCTGTTTTTGTTTTAGAAGCCACATATGAGTGAAATCATACAATTCTTTTCCTTCCACCTGACTTATTTCATTTAGCATAATACTCTCATGATCTATCCATGTTTTACACAAATGGCAATATTTTATCTCCAGATTTTTTGAGGTGTAAGTGACATACAATAAACTTTGTATATTTAATGTACTTGGAATATACTTAACGTCATTTGAATAGCTTTGACATGCATACACCCACGAAACTATCACTAAAACTCTCAAGATTATGAAGTTTCCTCATGCCCACCCTTCTCTCTTTCATTTCTCCTTCCATCTGTCCCCAGGGGAATCACTGAACTGTTTTTTGTCACATAGATTAGGTTGTACCTTCTAGAAGTTTATCTAAATAAAATCATATGGTGTATAGTTTTTACTGCTGTCTTCTTGCACTCAGCATAAGCATTTTGAGATTCACCATGTTAGAATATGCATCAATACATCTCTCATTCTTTTTATTCATTCATTCATTTTTTAAATTGCTGAGTATGAGGACATTAATTCCATGGTATGAACATATACAGCTTTCTTTTCCCCATTCACTTGTTCATGGACATTTGGGATTCTCTCTTGCTGCAAGTCTGATTTTTACTGTAGCCCAGGAAGTTTTGCCATTTTCCTACCATTTTTTTTGCATTAACATTTTTTCTGCACCTCCTACTTGAATGTGTGTTCCTCAGGAGGCGTTTCTGTTATGTTACTTACTGCTATGTCTCCAAAGTGTATATCACCTCGTGAGAAACTTAATAGTATTTAAGTGCATGAATGAACAAATGAATCAACTGAACAGTAAGCGAGCACCTCATGTGAGCCATGGTTGATCCCTGCTGATACAGACAATGACAATAAACCTTAACACCTTTAAGCTTTCGTTATGTGCTCATTTAACCATCCTTCAAACCCACATAACGGGAACTGTTATTATTTCCACTTTGAAGAATCTGAGTCTCTGAGATCTTTGACAAATTACTCAAGTATGCTCTTAGTAAGCAGCGAGCTCATAGTCATTTTCCCCAGAGCATACGGTTTCAATCCCTCTACTCCTCAACAAGGCAGGGATCCTGTGCTTCAGAATCTCACAGGGGCGTGGGGAGACCTGTGCATTCATAAGGGTGTAATGGAGGTCGAAGACAGGTCTGCGTAGGTGCTGTGGGAGCCTGCAGCAGCTGCTGGAGCCTGTGCATTGCCTGGGCCATATGCAGCGTTACAGAGAAGCTGAATTTTGATGCAGAAGCTGCCGGTGACTGGGCAACCTCCTGCTTCCGATCCAGAGACCTGACCTGAAGCCCGACATATCAGAAACATCATGGACACTTTCTCCTATGACTCCAGTTGCAGCTCAGGCCCTCTGGACCCTAAACGTGCTCCTTCCCAAGGGGCCTGGAGGAAGTGGGGTAATTAGCCTGAGGTGACTGCTGCTGTACTCAGAGATTTGGGGCTGTTTTCCTCTCGGGTTTCTTTCCGATGGGTAAAAAGAGGTTGCCTGCCCATTGTTGGAAGCTGGTGAAGAGATATGAAATCCTGTAAAAATCCTCAGTCCACCGACGTTTGCTCTCTTTCCTTCAATCCTGGGTCTTCTGCACGGAAAGTGAGGATTCAGGTAACATCATGAAGCAGAAGGTGTCTGAACTCACAGCACTGGTATAGGTCAACAGGCACCTAGAAATGTCCATAGTCATGTGTGTGCGTGTGTGTGCATGTGCCCGTGCAAACGGTCTGCTAACTCATACACCGGATGACCTCACTTAGAATATATATAAGTCAGAGAACGCACAAACTTTCCTCGCAGAAACGTATGTGCTTATTTTACTTGAGTTTTGTTGTCTGTGTGCTGTGTTTAAACACTGTGTATTACTTGTGATTTCAATATATATGACCGCTTACGACTTCAGTGCATGTGGTAGAGGGTGTGTGATAGTTCTGTGTCCAGCTATGAGGTGCATGTGACACTGTATTTTGTTTGTGAATTTTGCATAGAATTGTGTGACGGTGACTCATACCCTGACTGCATTTACCTACCTTGAGTATAAGCTAGAGAAGTCTATCAAATTCCCTTTTAACAATTGTGTATCTGTCACAGTAACTGCTTTTGTGTGTAATGAACGCACACTCTGCCTTCCTTTATTCAGAAGATGTGTGGATAGAGACTTAAAATCCAAGATACTAATGTGCGTTTTTGCTTAACATACTCACATGTGAATTCTCCACTTTCTACAGACCAGAATCCACACAGGCAGCTTTAAAAGAAAAAAAAGCCCATTTTGAAGAAAGTAGGGGCCATTTTTCAGTGGTTTGAATAATGATACAGGAGGTACCCTAGAAGCCCGAGACAATCTTCTTCAATTTTATTGATATGGTTTAGAAACTAAATGCTCATTTCTCGTGTCACATACATCTACACTCGAATCTCTGTCTTTTTCACACTGGATAGCTTTGTGGCCTTGGGTATGGCCTCTGATGCTCAACAGTCTCCAATGTCAAAAGGAAATGAACAATGATAACCACTGTAAGACCTTGTCTGTTAGGTACTTAAACACTAGGATGTTGTGAGCACTTAGTAAACTGTAGCATCGTGGTGACCAGGAACCTGACTCTACATTTCCTGATTGCTTAGGAGAAAATATCTGGTACAAAGGCAGGAAAATTAGGCCTATGCAAACCTCCGGGTCACACTTTCTCCTCTTCTCTGTACTGAGCATTTTCCCAGCCACCTCTTTCACACGTGCTGCTGACTGAATGAAGGCGCCGTTTCTGTATTGTTTCCTTCCCCTCAAGTTGCAGCTCCGCAGTGTTATTAGGGATCGTCTCTCCTGGGTCTCCTCCAGGAGATGTCTGCGGTCCCGGTTTCCCTTCTGGGATGACCTACCCGGTCAGATACTTACACAACAATGTGAATGTCAAGTTTCTCTCCTAAGCACATGAGGATTTTGACATTTAACTTTAGCTCATCCCCTCTACCACCCATGGAAAGAAATGGAAAGATTCTCTCTCTTGTGAAAATTATCAGAAAATCTACCTTTCATATTAGGTTCCACCATGTAATATCTATGTGAAATTCTGTAAACAATTCACTGCTCTCTTCGTAAATGAAAAAACAAAATCACTATTTTCTCTACTTCCCAGACACAAAACATACATTGATGAATTAAATGAACTTGAAGGCTTATGAAAGCCATTTGCAAACTAAAGGGTTATAGGATTATGAGTTCTGAGAGCTATATGAACACGGGGATATTATCATACCTGAAATAATAATTTTTAAGGTCCTGGCACTGTTGCCCAATTAAAGAGAGAAACAGTGGGGTCACAGCAGCAGAGATTCGAGGAAATTTTAAAACTTGAGAGACCTGTGTTACAGCAGTTACTGTGTAACGACACGATAGTTCCTTCTGAGTATGTCTACAACGAAGCTTTAATAACAGCTTTATGCTAGGACTGTTGAAGATTCAATGAGGCATTGATGCAAAAATGTGTTTGTCTGACACAGCATTCATTAAATGTCAAGTGTTACAAGTGTGAAGATCAGTATTGGGAAATAGTGATGGTCAATGAGGTAACTGTAAATTCTAATAGACACCTCCCAATCACTGGCATCCCCAGTTCTCAGAACTCAGGTGGCTTTCTTCCTATT
Source organism: Pteropus medius (assembly GCF_902729225.1). Taxonomy (NCBI): domain Eukaryota; kingdom Metazoa; phylum Chordata; class Mammalia; order Chiroptera; family Pteropodidae; genus Pteropus; species Pteropus medius. The sequence goes on along the minus strand of NW_024342647.1, from coordinate 3,154 downwards.
TATTTCTGAGCCAACTTAAAGCACCAGATATAAATGGAGACACGAAATAAAGTAAGTTTTATATCTTGGTAAAAGATGAACTTGCACGAAGACTACTCCATCAGATTTACCCCAGTGGTAAGATATGAGTCGAAACTCCCCTTGAGAGTGTGAGAGCTCTAATGAGTTAGCATAAACTATAGGTCAAATCACTGGTTCTTCATACTGACCATCTCGTAATGTTGTTTTAGTAAATTTCTGAACTCGATCCTGGTTTTATTTGGATACTTACCCTGGCATAAAAGCAATGACTAAAATTTTGTGTGTTTATTTTATTCAGGACACTCTTCTTAGATATTAGTGTGTATAGAATTAGAATCCTCCTATTAACTGTGAACATGTGCTATTGGAATCTTCATGTTACAGTGCACAAGATGAAGCCAAGAGAGGTGTGGCTCCTAAGTCATCAGCTAGAAAGAGGTGGGCCCAGAATCACTGCACTGCCCTGGCTGCAGACCATACCGTTGGTCAGCCCTCTGTCAGGTGCTCCTTGGAGGGTCGGCACGCAAAGGGAAGAGGTCTTGTATGTCCCATTTGTTCTTGTAACTCCAATTAGTATCATAATGCCAAAACCTGGTTGATTGAAAGAATAAGAAGAATGCATTTATTGGGAAGACATCGTGTTAGGCATTGAGGGTGTTGCTTGCTTTAGCAGCACTAGCTGACGATATATGTTCAAGAAGTTATTCTTCTTCTCCAGGAGAAAATAAGAGTCCCTATTGTGGTGGCCAAGTCATACTTTCAAAGACTCAGATATTTCCTACTCTCTTCATTCTTGCAGACAGAGGCGCAGCATGAGGAGGGAGAACCAGAGCAGCGTGTCCGGCTTCCTCCTCCTGGGGCTCCCCATCCGGCCAGAGCAGCAGGGTGTGTTCTTCGCCCTGTTCCTGGGCATGTACCTGACCACGGTGCTGGGGAACCTGCTCATCATCCTGCTCATCAGGCTGGACTCTCGCCTCCACACGCCCATGTACTTCTTCCTCAGCCACTTGGCCTTCACTGATGTGTCCTTTTCATCTGTCACCGTCCCAAAGATGTTGAGGGACATGCACTCTAAGGACAAATTCATCCCCTATGCGGGGTGCATTTTACAGATGTATTTTTTCATAGTTTTTGGCTGTCTTGACAGTCTCCTTCTTGCAGTGATGGCATATGACAGGTACGTGGCCATCTGTCACCCTCTACACTATACCACCATTATGAAGGAGGGGCTGTGTGTACTGCTGGTGGCTGGCTCCTGGCTTGTCTCTTGTGGCAGTGCCCTCTTGCACACCCTCCTCCTGGCCCAACTGTCCTTCTGTGCTGACAATATCATTCCCCACTTCTTCTGTGACCTACCCCTGCTACTCAAGTTGTCCTGCTCAAATACCTCTGTCAATGAGCTGGCCATATTAACTGCAGGGGCTGTGCTTGGCATTATTCCATTGAGTGGTATCATGGCCTCTTATGGCCGTATTGGAGCCTCTATCCTGAGAGTCCCCTCTACCACAGGGCTCTGCAAAGCCTTGTCTACGTGTGGCTCCCACCTCTCTGTGGTGTCTCTCTTCTATGGAACAATTATAGCTCTGTACTTTTCCTCTTCATCAAGTGATTCCAGTGATAAAGCCAGGATAGCCTCTCTGATGTATACAGCGGTGACCCCCATGTTAAACCCCTTTATTTACAGCCTAAGGAACAGAGACATAAAGTTGGCTCTGGGGATTCTGTTCAGAAACAACATCCTAGTCACCAAGTGAGAATCACCTGTGTTCTTATTTCACCCACTGGCCTTGTCATAGAGGCCTCGAAAAATTGTGTGTCTATCACTATTGTCACTAGCACCCTCCCAAGTGTCCTTAAGGGGCAGTTATATTATTGGATCCAATCCTTTCCACGTTAGTCCTATCCATTGTCCTTTATTTTTCAATCATCCTAAAAATGGCATTTCTGAAACATCTGTTTACCTTGTAGTCTTCAAAGCACCAAACTACTTATCAGTCAGGTGTGGGGTTCACATTTCTAAATGGGTTGAGCTTTTTTTGTGTCTTCCTGGAGAGCGAGGAGACTTGCTGAGACACAGAACACACCAACCACTTCTCAGAAGGAAAACGGCACCAGCATTTTCTATTTCCTTTTTAAAGATAAAAGTGGTTTTGTTTTAAGACATGATTAGATGTACGAAATGTGACGGTGTTTTAGATTAAGCTAGACCTTTTCACTCCCAATTTTCCGACCCCCAGATGGTAGCTGTTCAGAATTCTCAAAGTGCTATAGTATGAATCACCTTGTCTATAGTGAAATGAAGATTTGTACCATGAAACAGAGCCGTTTAAGTTTTGTGTAGAATGTTGTTTTGATAGGTAAAACAAAACAAAACAAAACAAAAAAACAACCCACCTCAGCAATAGGTGATATAGCTTTCAATTATAACTCACAGTTTCTACCCATTAGAGTAATGAGGTATAAATCAGCTTCTTATTTACTCATTCTTATTGGTTGTTTTCCAAAGCTACTAATATTCAATAATGTTTCCAATGTTTATTTTAATAAAATCTAGAATGCTTACCTTCTTAATGTAGTAGCTAGTTAATAAAGTACTTTCAAGGGCTAAATAAACTTTAATTTGATTGTACCTGTGACAAGAACTTAACAGGGCAACACAAAAGAGTCAATCCAATGATCAAATTTCCCCATTCTAAGAAGATTCTAAGTTTTGCTTCTGAGTTGGATTTTTGTGGTGAATACAACCTATCTGCCTAATTTTAGTCTGGAGAAAGGAGTGTTGTCTTGTTCCCACACTGAGCGCTCCCACTTCTCATAGGGAGAAGCTGAGTGCATGCCGTCACAACTCACACACAGGAAAACACTTATTGTGTGAATATTATGTGCCAGGCGATTTTCTAAGTTCTGGGAATACAAAATGGGAAAGGTAACATCCAAACAAAGACACGACTGAGGACAGGTGAGGGAGCATGGGGATATCAGGGGAAAAGCACTGCAAGCATGAAGATCGGCAACTAGCAATACCCTGAGGTGAGATGGCTACTGGCCTATTAAGGGGACCTCTGGACAGGGCCAAGTGGGGGAGGGATGGAAGGCAATAAGTTTATAGATATCAGGGGACAAATTTGGTGGG
>NW_024342646.1:17670-18933 GCF_902729225.1 Pteropus medius | reverse complement strand
TCTTTCTTGGCCTTTCTTCACATCTCTCACCGTTTCTCTCCTGCCCCCCAGTATGATGAGCTGCCCCACTACCCAGGCGTCGTGGACGGCCCCGAAGCCCTGGCCGGTTTCTCCGAGGCAGCGCCTCCAACACCCAGAGCCTCCGGGCCCTACGGCCCCCACCGGCCTCCCCAGCCCCCACGCCCAGGTTTGGACAGTGAGGGCCTGAAGCAGGAGAAGGATGAGATATACGGGTGAGTGGGGACCGGGCCCGGGGTGTGGGCCTCTCTGCCCTTCTTGGTCTCTCCAGAGCTTTTTCTCTTTCCCTGACTGTGTCTCTGTCTCTGTCTCTCCCTCTCTTTCCTCTGGGTCTCCCGGGCCCCCTCCCAGGTGCTCCCTACTTGGAAGACCCCTGCCTTCCTCTCGTGAACTCTGCCCTCTTCCGCTTCCTCTAGACACCCCCTCTTCCCGCTGCTGGCCCTGGTCTTTGAGAAATGTGAACTGGCCACCTGCTCGCCCCGCGACGGGGCGGGAGCCGGGGCCGGGCTGGGCGCACCCCTGGCCGGTGACGTCTGCTCCTCTGATTCCTTCAATGAGGACATCACAGCCTTTGCCAAGCAGGTGGGCGCCCCGTCTGCCATGGGCCAGGATTGCCAGGGAGGGGGCAGGCGGGAGGTGGGGCGTGCCCTCCCTGGCCTCTCTCTTCCTCCCAGGTCCGCTCCGAGAGGCCTCTCTTCTCCTCCAACCCAGAGCTGGACAATCTGGTGAGCCCTGAGCCCCCCCACGGTGCTCCCTTCTGTCCTGCCCTCTGTGGCCTCGGGATTGGTCGGTTGGGAGAGTGGAGAGGAGGCCACCTGCCATGCGTCCCCAGGTAGCGATAGCCTGGCAGTTCAGCCCAGCCTGGCGTTTGGGAAAGCAGATCCAGTGCTCTGAGTTCAAATCCGAGTCCTCCCGTAACCTGCAGGGCTGTCGTGAGGGCTCCGTGAGTTAACGAGAGAGAGTCGGGCGCTCAGCGCGGGGCCTGGCCCAGAAAGGGGACTTCGATAAGCATTAGCTGTTCTATCAGGGGACAGAGCCCGCGCCGAAATGAGTGCAGACTCTTGGCCGCAAAGGAGAAAGGAGAGGGAGGGAGAGAGGGAGAGAGGGAGATGGGGGGGCACCCTGGCTTCGTTCCTGTTCCAGCTCCCGCCAGGGCCTCCGATTGGCTGAACCCTGTGACAAAGAGCTCTGGGAAGTGTAGTTTGCGGGTGAAGGGGGGGGATGGAGTGGAGGCCAAGCAGGCCT
>NW_024342646.1:0-16670 GCF_902729225.1 Pteropus medius | reverse complement strand
CGCACATTGTGTGTGTCACCAACCTCGCGACCTAAGCCACAGACTTAGAAACGTGTGGCTTTGTGATAGTCGGCTATAGCCACCTGGCCATCTCAGAGAGCGACACAACCCACCATGTCTCAGCTCCACCCCACAGCCCCCTGCTCTCCTGGGCACAGACACAGGCACTCACACCGCGTGCCATGCGACGGTCTCAGGAAGGGTCAGGTACGCCGGCGTGGGGGCTACGGGTGACAGTAACAGCAGCACTCAAAAGCCTTCAGACCCGACGACTCCGCAGTCAGCACACGAGCCACACTCAAGAAAATGATTCCGCACAGACATTCGCGGCCTGCAGACGACTCCCCTGAGTCGCTGTGTCTTGGGGCTGTGCCCCAGCAGGGTGCAGACGATGCTCCCACACTGGGCTGTGTGGGCAAGGGTCGTTTACAAAGCAGCAGGCAGGGTCTAGGGGAATCCATAGGGCAGGCAGGGTGCCCCAGGGGCAGCTGTTGCCAGCACCCCGACACCCTGTCTACTCCCAATGTTGGATGGAACCCTAAACTGAGTGACAGAGAGGCCTTGGTGCAGGGTATATGGGTGGGTCGGCCTCCGGGGACACAGAGCTGGGGCGCTATGTCTCCCAAGATATGTCGGAGTTTGGATAAAGAAAACACACTCCTGGACTCCCCGATCTACAGTTCTGAGACCAAGTCTCTAAGAACCGAAAGTTATTCTTTTTTTCCCCCAGTAAGTTTCGTGCACACTCATCTGGCAGCAAAATCTGACCTGAACTAATGAGAGGCTATTTATAGCCTTTATTTATTCCACTTAGTTAAATATTCATCCATTTCGCTGCAGAAATGTTAATGAGCTTGATGACGAGGTTATGCCCCTGCCGAGGGCGTTATGAAACACGCGGTGTGTGCGCTGATCTACTGTCAGCAAATGTGAAAAGCTCTGAATCCTGAAGCACCTCCAGCCCCCAAGGATTTCCGATAGGGTGCCGTAGATCTGCAAAAGCTCGTCCTTATGGAGCAAGCGCTCTGTGCCTTTATGTAAACGAACTCATCGAATGCTTCCCACGCTCTGAGGTGGGGACAGTACCATCGTCGTCGATCGAAGCGGCAGGGAGTTGCTCAGAAGTATCCAGAGCCCGTGGTCCTAGCCGCTGTGGGATACTGCGCCCCGAGCCTGCCTATCAACTCCCAGCTCTTGTCTTCCAGAATAATACGTGGATTAGAGACCATGAGGACAGTGGGTCTCTACAGCTGGGGACCCCGGGCCCGTCCAGCGGGGGCTTGGCCTCGCAGAGTGGGGACAACTCCAGTGACCCAGGTGAGGAGCTTGGAGGAAGAGGGGGGATGTGGGAGTCAGTCTGAAGATTGAAGCTGGACGGCAGTTAGGACTTTCCGGGGGGCAAGATGGCTGGGTTGTGGGGCGGTGTCTGGGGTGAGGGTCCCGGGTCCCTCGGGCCCCCACCCTCGCCGTCTGCAGAGGTGACGCGGCTCCCGCCCCTCAGGAGACGGGCTGGACGCGAGCGTGGCCTCGCCCAGCTCTGGGGGCGAGGACGAGGAGCTGGACCAGGAGCGGCGGAGGAACAAGAAAAGAGGCATCTTCCCCAAGGCGGCCACCAACATCATGAGGGCCTGGCTGTTCCAGCACCTCTCGGTGAGGGCCGGGCCGGGGTGGGCACAGGGACGGACGCGGAGGATGGCCGCACAGAGACCTGGACACGGGAGACCAGACCGAGGCAGCGGGACCCCCCAGGGAGAATTTCAAAGAAATGGCGACTGGCCAGAAGTAAACATCCTGAGCACGCACAACCTGTGTGCCGGGTGCTGCTAAGGGCTCTTAACTCATTTGGTCCCCCACCCATGGGACCACCCATTAGCCCATCTATTCGCCAACCCCATCAGTCATCCACCGTCCAGCCAAACCTAGCCTGCGAGGGCGGGGCTGTGCCGCCTCCAACCTGCAGGGAAGGAGTGAGGCCCAGAGCCCTCACCGCCAGAAGCGGGTTCAAATAGAAGCAGGCTGGCCTTAACCACTGCACCACACTGCCTCGTGGGGAGATGGGAAGGAGAGGAGCGGGGAAGAGAGAGACAGAGACAGAGGCAGAGAGAGACAGAGACACAGAGACACAGACAGAGAGAGACAGAGAGACAGAAACACAGACACAGACAGAGACAGAGAGGTTAAGTTAGGGAGAGCCGCGGAGACAGAAATAAATTGGAACAGGGAGAGATGAGGACCGGGCCCTGACAGAGAGACTTGGGAGGGACTCCGAGCGGGTTACGCTGATCTGTGCTTCCTTTCCCAGCAGTGGAGTCCCCAGCTCTGTCTCTCCCGAATGAGAGCTGGCCAATTAGCCTCTAATTGCTGAAAGAAGGGGGGGGGCCGCCCGCAGGCCTAATTGCTCCAAGCTTGGCTCAGCTTCCCTCTGCTGGGCCCCCGGGAGCAAGGCGAAGCTCAGACGAGCTGGCTGTTCCGGCCTCTGCCCCAGCCTGGGCTCGCTATCCTTGGGGACGGGGCGGGCCAGGCCTTGGGGCTCAGGTGGCAGCCCGGCTAGCGGGGTGACTCTTCCTGCAGCACCCGTACCCCTCGGAGGAGCAGAAGAAACAGCTGGCGCAGGACACGGGGCTCACCATCCTGCAAGTCAACAACTGGTGAGGGACCCGGGGGCTCGCGGCGATGGGGAGCGCGGGCGGAGGCCGGGCGCTGTCCGCGGTGCTGAAGGAGGCCGCGCAGCCCCTCGGAGCCTCGCCCCTCGCTCCCGCCTTCCCTCCCACCCCGGCCCCTTCCCCGCCTCTCTCTCCGGGTCTCTGCGTGTTCTTCCCCGCCTCTCTCCTGCCTTCTCTTAACATCCTCCCCCGTTGCCACGGCCCCCTCCCAGGTTCATTAATGCACGGAGACGCATCGTGCAACCAATGATCGATCAATCCAACCGCACAGGTACAGGGAGAAGGTGGGGAGAGGGGGCCTAGTGCTCCCCAAGGAGTGTCAGAGCTTAGGCTCAGGCATCCCGGGGCTCAGCCTGCACCCCTCAACCTCTCTCGCAGGACAGGGTGCAACCTTCAGCACAGAGGGCCAGCCCGTGGGGAGCTACACGGAGACACAGCCACATATGACCGGTAGGCCGCCAGGTAAGGCCCCGCCCCTTGACTAAGCCACGCCCCCAGGACACTAGGCCCCTCCTCTAAATGGTGATGCCTCACCTTCTGGGATTCAGTTAATGAATAATAATAAGGGAACCGATGATGTAAATACAGATTGTCCGGCGCCCAGGTGCCTACCCGTTGGAAGGCTCCGCTTTTTCTTAAAGGACCAAACACCCTCTTAACGATGCCTCAGTCTGTCCTGGCAGAGGACTCCCTGACGAAGACCGCGGTGGGAGGGATGTCCGGGGGCTGTCTGGCGAAGACTCACTGACCCTCCTCTTTTGTCTTCCAGGATCGATGGGGATGAGTTTGAATTTAGAAGGGGAGTGGCATTATCTATAGAGGCTGGATTCAGGAGACACGTGAGTGCCCCGTGTCTAAGGGTGCTGGGTTGGGGGCTGTGCAGCTCTCGAATCTTCATAAGACCCCTGGACTCCAACAGCGGGCCACCTAGAGCAGCAGCGGCGGGGACCCCTGAAGGGAGGGTTCTCCGAGGTTTGGTGGGAAGATGATCCGTCCATCCATCCACACATATACACGCCAGGTGTACATCTCCAAACGTCCATTAAGCTCTCATGCCATGCCCTGAAGTGTCTCAGGTAGGGTCCTGACCCTGAGAAGATTCTGGGCTTGTGAGGAAGTGGACATCAGAAACCAGTGGCAATCCGGTACACCAGCTGCTCAGAGGAGATATCAGGGAAGACTTCGTGGAGGATGCGGCTTCTGGGTGGGGCATCGAAGGATGAATAGGAGCTCACTGGGTATAAGAGGGGAGCAAGGTACTAGGGTACATCCTTTTACTTTCCCAGGGCTTAAGGCTTTTGAGCCTCATCGTAGTTTGTCTTCGCGACAACCTCAAGAAGGAAAAACTATTACTTTCACTTTACGGATGAGAGAAACAGGCTGAGAGAGAAGAGGTTACTTGTGCGGGTTCATCCAGCTCAGAAAAGCAGAGAGAACAGCACGTGCAAAGGCCCAGGCTTGCGAGGCTGCCTGGAGTTTCTAAAGCCCAGATCAGAGCTTGACTCTCCCCGGGTTAAAACCCTTCTGTGGCTCCCTAGTGCCCGCTGGATGAAGTCCAGACTCTTTAATTTAGCACCCATCCATCCATCCATCCATTCATTCGATACACATTTCATGAGCACCTCTGTGCCTGGCCCTGTGCTGGGTGGTGCTAGAGACAGAGCAGTCACTATGACGACCCAGCCCAGCCCTAATGGGGCTCCCAACCCAGTTGGGGGGACAGACTCATCCCAGACAGTGACAACGCTGAGTGGGCAGGGCTGGGATGAGGGAACCCAGGACCTGGAGGAGCTCAGCGAGGGCATCAGACTCAGGCCGGGAGGTTCAGGGAGGACTTCCCGGATGAGGGGACTTTGGAGCTGAGACCAGGAAACTAGGGGCAGGGGAGAGAGCGTATGCAAAGGCCTGACGTGCTTAGAAACCTCACAGCTGTGAGACAGCCTGGATACACACACACAGTCACACACACACACGGAGGGGCAGGAGGGCTGGCTGGGCTCAAGGCCAGGAGCCAGGTGGTGAGTTATAGATTCAGGCCAACAACAGAAAGGCCAGGAATGAGAATGAGACCTGGGAGGGTTGAGAGGCACTGGGGGCCTGAGCCTGGGAAGGAGAGAGGTGGGTTTGTTCAGAGCCTGGCAGGTCAGTGTTGGGGGGCGGGCGGTGGGCGAGGGGGTTCTCAGCTCTGCTCTGACCAACTGTGGACAGGCGTATCCTGATCTGAGTGTCAGGGGACCTCTAGGATCACAGATGATGGCGGGGCCTCCTCCTCCTAGTGGCCCAGAGGGCCGTCTTTCTTTCCTGCCCCCGTTTCCCCCGCCCCTTGTCTTCGTTCCTCTGTTTTCACTATTTCTGTCTCCGTTCCGTGCGTCTCCGCGTGTCTGGTTGCTTCTTTCTCCACATCCCCACCTCTGATGCTCTGTGTCTCGTACTTTGTCCCGCTGTCTCCCTCGTTTGTCTTTCTCTGTCTTCTTTCTTTTTCTCTCTCCCTCCCTTGTGGTTCTGATTCTCCATCTTCCCCTTTCTCTGTCTCAGTCGCTCTCACGGTGGGATTGGGGGGGACGGCACAGAAGAGCGTCCCCTTCTCACTTCCTGACTGGGCCTCTCCTCCCCTCTCCTCAGACCCCGGCCTGCCGACTGTGCCCCCCGGGCTCACACCTGGCTCCGGTCCCCGCCTGGCCCTTGGCCTTCAGGACCCCGCCTCCTATGGCCCTCCCACTCAACGCCTACCTCCCTGGGGCCCCACCGGGACACGAGGGGGGCCTGAGCGCCCGCTTGAAGGTCTCTCAAGGACAAAGACAAGGCCTCTGGGCTCTGCACCCCACTTCACCCTCCCGTCTGCCTGGAACCCGAGCTGAGATCCTGGGCCTGGGTCTTCAGAAGATGGTGGCCGGAAGGCCCCAGCCTCTAGGACAGAGATGGAATTGGGGGTGGGCTGGGGCCGTCGGGGGAAGAGGGCCACCCAGATCTGACATTTGGGGAGGTTCCCTTCGCCCTCCCAGCCCATTCCCCTCCTTCCTACCTCCTACCTCCTCCCTTCGATCTCTACTTTTTTAATGAAAGTCTTAAAAACGAAAAACCATGAATCTGAATTCTTGGGTCTCCTACAGGATTCAAATTCTCACTCCTTCGAAGCTCATGAATCGATCACTCCTTATAATAACTGATACTGTCTATCCCGCTCCGTCCTCGGGCACTCCGTGTGTATCAGCTTTCGCTGTGTAACAAACAACCCCAAACTTTGCGGCTCAAAACACCCACTATTTTTAAGCAAATTGTTCTATGGGCTGGTGTCTTAACTAGGCTCAGCTGGGCAGTTCCCATAGTTTCGACAGGGCCTTCCTGAGTATCCGTCGCCAGCCCCGGGCTAGCAAGGGGACTCTACTTCTGGGTCACCTCGCTAGCAGCAGGGGCCACAGGAGTGACTGGGCCGTACGGTCACGTGGGCCAGCAAGCCTGGCCTGTTCACACAGCGGCTTGGCTGGACTCCCAAGGGAGGGCAGAGGGGCCCGAGGCCCAGATCTCGCGCTCGGTATCTCCCTACCCTCCGTTCTCCTAGCCACAGGCATCTCAACCCAGCCCGGAGGCGAGGGACGGCAAGGACAGGCCACCCCTCACTGGGCAGTGCTGCTGAATCACCTACCAAGGGAGGTGGGTACAGGGAGGGAGGAAGAATGGGGACTACTTCCCACGCGCGGCTCCCAGATTATTTGTTTCGTGGGAGACGGGCAGGCTGGGCATGAATGGCCTCACCCACTGAGAGAGGGGCTGACTGTCAGGGGTTCAGATCTCACCTGGGGAACATGATGCTGCGATCCCCTGGCCAAGTGACTTCACCTGCCTGGGCCTCGGTCTCCTGATCGGGAAAGTGGAGCTAACGGCAGCAACACCTGCCTCCGGGGTCTGCTACGCCGATGAACGGGACGTGCAGGGGGAGAGCTGACGACGCTGCCTGGCGTATGGTAGGCACTCAAGGTCAGGGGTCGTCGTTTGTAACCGGGAAGCCGCAGCCCTGAGCTGAGGACGGATGGACGTGGTGCCCTGGAATCGGGCGGGGAGCGGAGCGAGTGGTTTTGAGGCGCGAGCATCTTCGCCTGAGATTCATTTGTTCAGGCCGCAGGTATTTTCTGGGTCCTCTGTCTCCACTCCTCATGGCGGTGAGCCAACCCTGCCCTCGGGGAGCTGCTGCCCCAGCGGGGAGGCCAGCGTGGGCCCGGTAAATGGTAAATGGTCACGTTGTCCAGTTCGTTAGGAGCCGACAGGCAGTGCAGGGTCGGGGCTGGTTCGGGCTGCCACCATTATGCATTTATTCTCCCTTATCTCGTGAGTGCTGTGAGCCAGGAGCCTTATCCTACCAGCCCAGGAAAACCCCCACCACCTCCCAGAGAGTGGGAGGGTCATCATCCCCACTCCAAGGTGAGGAAACTGAGGCCCAGAGAGGCGAAGCCACTCGCCAAGGGTCACACAGCCGGAGAGTGTGGATCTCCATTCCAGCCAAGACCACCTGGCAGCTCCGAGCCTGTGCGCTAACCCTAACCGTTCAGCTCGACGGCCTCTCATTTTAAAAATTAGAATTCCAAGATTCTATGATTTTTTAAAGGGCCTAACCAGAACTGTTTTCTGGGTCGGATATAGTTTTGGTGACTGTGATCAGTGCTCGTCTTTCCCCAAACCTGCCAGAATCTGAGTGGGATAGAAAGCAGGGAGGACTTGCAACCCTCCCTCCCCTCCCCCCCCACATTACCTCTGAAGGCATGTGGGGACAGGTTATGGGGGAGGGAACAGGGCTGGGCTGAGCCCAGAGGTCTACTTCAAGGGGAGGCCGGTGCATTCATGCAACCCCCGCCTGGCTGGCGGTTGGGGGAACACGGGAACGCTGGCGAGTGGGGGAGGGGCAGCTCCCTCTCCGCCCGCCCATCCTCCCCCACCTGCTCCTGGTGACTGGAAATGCCTCTCACTTAATTCTAATTAAACCATTGAATGTACCTCCAGGAGGAGGGGAATTGGTCAGGAGGTTAATTGTAACTAAAAATACCCCCCTCCCCCCACTTCCTGGAGCGAGGAGCAAGCGGGCAGACCCTGAGTTCTGGGCCCCCCTGTGCACTGGGTGGGCATTGCTGAGCGGACTCTGGGTGCTGCTATGTGTGTCTGGGTGGGTCTGGGTGGCAAAGCGGGTGTTTATAACTGGGTTCCGCCTCGTATGTGTCCACGGCAGTGTGTCCCTTGTGAATTATGGTCATCCAGCTCAGACGCATCGGAATGTGGGGCAGGCAATGAGCCTGGCTCCCTCCAGAGGGCGCCAGAGAGCCATGGAAGGTGTTTGTTTAACAGCTTTGTTGAGATGTAGTTCGCAGAGCATAAAACCCACCCATTTAAAGCGTGCGGTTCCACGGCTGTAGTACATTCACAGAGGTGTGCATCCATCGCCACAGTCGACTGTGGAATATCTTCATCACCCCAAAAGGCCATTCCCCAGCCCCCAACCCTAAGCAACCACTTTCTGGCTCTATAGATTTGCCCATTCTGGACTTTTCACATAGATAGAACCTCACAGTACAATGTATGGTCTTTCTTTCACTTGGCATAATGTTTTCGAGGTCCTTCCATGTTGTAGCTTCATTCTTTTTCATGGCTGAAGAATCCTCCATTGTTTTGGAAGAATTTTGAGCAGATAAGGGACATGGTTGGGTTTGTGCTTTGCCCCTTGGGCTGCCACGTGGAGGGTGGACCAGATGGCGTGTTACAGGTCGCACTGTGGCCCCCTAAGGGATCTACTGAAGTCCTGGTGAACGTGACCTTATCTGGAACGAGGATCTTGGCCGAGGATCAAGTTAAGATGAGGTCACAGGGTGTCCTTATAAGAAAGAGAAATTTGGACGCGGACAGGCACTCGGGAAGGAGACAGCCACGTGAAGATGGAGGGCTGGAGCGAGGCAGCCACGAGCCACGGGACGCCAAAGGTGGCCCGCAAAAGCACCGGAAGCCGGAAGGGGCCGGGGAGGGAGCCCCTGCAGACCCCGGGGGGAGCACGGCCCTGCCCACACCTTGGTCTGAGACCAGTTTTTGTTCCTCTATGTCACTCATTGGGTGCTGGTTTGTTTTGGCAGCCATGGGAAACTGACACAGGTAGTGGGGGCGGAGACAGGGAGGCCCCAGCAGGGGCGGGGCTGTGGGAGAGGAGGAGGGGCAGACTCGAGGACTGCTTAGGAAGGTTAGCAAGGAAAGAACTGGGGAAATGGGACCACTCGTTAGAGAGGAGGGCGCCATCCAGTTATCACGTGTCACCTCAAGGTCATCGGTGTGCTGACCTTAACAGCTCATGGCGGGCAGGTAGAGGGCCAAACATAACCAAGCTGCGGAACAGCATGAGCGGGGAAGAGGAGGCAGAGGCCGGACAGGGAGCAGGTGAGGAGACCGGGGGTGAAGATGTGAGTGTTCCACGTGAACCCCAGGATGTAGGTACGAGGGCGTTCACTTCTGCCGAAGCCTGGAGATGATCCCAGGTGTAGTATAAGCAGACCGAATCTTGTCCATCTCAGATAATCCAATGATGGAATGCTGACCCGCAAAAAAAAGAAAAGATTTAAAAAAGGAAAAGCAGAAAGGACCTAGGGATTGATTGGAAGCAGTAGGTAAGAGAGAGGAAAAATCTAAATCTGTACTCAGGTTTCTGACGTGAGAAATGGCCCCATCTCTCTCTGATGTCACACCGGTAACGGACAGGCACGTCCTGGTTGCCTGTATTATTGCATTGGGGGTAATCGGGATTTGCGCCCGATTTCAAGGCTTACTATAGTGCTGTGGCAACCAGGACGTGACATGGGGATGGGCTCCGACAAACATCCATGGGACAAAGCTCAGAAACGGGCCTGCGCGGATCAGTCCACTGATTTTCAGTGAAGGTGTCTAATTCAAAGGGGAACGAATGGTCTTTTCAACGAATGGGGCTGGAACGACTGGACACTAACATGCAGGAAAATGAACCTTGACTCGGCTCCCATTATACATAAAAACTGGAAATCGATCATGGGCTTAACAGTAAAACCTAAAACTATAACATTTCTAAAAGAAAACAGGAGAAAAAAAGTCACGACCTTGGGAGTAGGCAAAGATTTCTTAGGTAGCTCAGGAAAAGTACAAATAATAAAAATAAAAAAATTTAAATAATAAAATAATAAATGCAAATAAAATAAGATAGAAATAGGTACAAATATAATTAAAATTTTAAATGACTAAAAATAAACAATACAAAAAAGTAATAGTAAAATAAAAATAATTTAAAAGTACAAATAAAAGAAACATGATAAACTGAACTTCATCAAAATTAAAAGAGTGTCTGCTCTGTGACAGACACTGTTAAAATTAAAAGTCAAGTACAGACTTGGAGAAAATATTCATGATACATATGTATGACAACTATATTTACATTTAAAGAGATATGTAAACTATTTGTTTTATAAATAACTCTCGTCGATAAGAAAACAAAGAACACCTTTATGAGAGACAAATATTTAACATAAACTCCAAAAAATATATAAATGGCTAATAAGCTCGTGGAAAAATACTTGACATCACTAGTCATCGTGAAAATGCCATTCAAACTAAAATAAATATTAGACTGGCTTCAATAGCAAATACTGACAGTAGGGAGTCGGCGTGTGACACATCCAGAGCTCTCGCCAGCTGCTGGCAGGAACGCAAACTGGTGAAATGACTTTGGAAAACAAATCCGAACAACCTGCCCAAACTGAACGCATGCACAGGGGGCCCCCAGCTAGGCTGCGGGGGGCTGGTCATGGTTTGTCTCCTGGTCTGGATGCCGGTAGGAGAGGTATGTTTCATTTTCTGAAAAAATTCACCAGTGTTCACGTATGATCTGGGTGCTTTTCTATATGTTATGCTTCCAGAGTTCTGGAAGACTGCTGACCGAGGCGTGCACTCTGTGCGTGGAAGGGTCCTGCTAGATCGCTGCCCCCACCGCCCCTGGAGAAGGCCACCGACGCCCCTCCCGGCGGCGGGGTGCCCACCTCCCCACAGGCGGGTGGCGGCGAGCGCCTCTCCCTTCTTAACCCCGGCCAATCCCGTGTTTATTTCACGCAGTTGTGGACAGGCGAAGCCACAGCCCCGTCTGGAGCTTTTGCGCACGTGCTGGACCAGATGTGTCCCCAGGAAGTTAGTGGATGAGAAGAACATCTGGTACTGCTAAGGCTGTGGAGTTCGCCCCTGAGGGTCCGCGACCCCTGGGTGTCCTCGGTTCTGACACACCCTAATGGCCATCTTGGGGCATGAAGTTCCCTCCCTCCTGGCAGATTCTCTCACACTCACTCCCCAGGAAGGAGTGGGTCAGACACCAGGAGACGCTTAAGTCTTCTGGGGGGGACACTGGCCAGCTTTCATTTTCAGGCCCCCCAATATAAAGAACTGTTCCTTGCTTGTAGGTCATTCATTTTACTTTATTTTAACATGGAAAAAGGAAGGAAAACAGGAAAAGTCCTGAGAAGCCATGTTCTTAAAATGGCTGGAGATGAGGCAGGGGGATTCTGAGGTTAGTCCCTCCCTTTACCCACGTATTTGTCTGTCTTTAATGCTTTGGGTTGGGGAAGGCCTTGTCAGAGACCATAACAGAAAACGGACAGAGATAGTTTTGAGTGAGTCAAGTCACCATGAACAAGCAGACCTAAAGATAAGCGGCAGATTAGGAGAAATGTTTGTCACATCTGTAATGAAGCTTAAGACCCAGAATATATAGAGAGCTACTATAAACCAATGACCAAGCGCCCAGGAAAAAAATACAGTCAAAAGGTTGGAGCCAGCACAGAAGAGTAAATACAAATGGCCCAGAATAATATGCAGATGCTTGGGCTCACTGGCAATCGGGAGATATAAAAATAATGCAAATCGGTGCAGCCTATACAGAAGGGCATTTGGGACAACCTATCAAATGACCTGTAAAAATGCACCTTCCCTGGGACCCGTGATTCCGCCTCCGGGGATTTATCCTGCAGAGACACATGAATCTGGAAATTACATACGCACAGGACGTTTGTGCCAGCCCCGTCTATAGGCGCGAGATTGGAAGCAGCTCAGCTGTCCCTCCGCACAGGCCCAGTTGGGTAAACGTGGCATGGATGGGTCTGCAGCCATGCAAACGGATGAGCGGGCTTTGCGCTGACTCAGAAAGATCTCCAGATTACACTGAGTGTGAGCCGCGGAGCCGTGTGGGGCGTGATCCCACGCTGACGAGCCAAACACTCCAGTACCATGTGCACGTGACATCAAAGAGTCACACACCAGACACGATGGAGTGACGCATGGCCATGCCCTACGATCGATCACCTGGGAGACAGTGAGGAGGCAGCTGGTCCCCGCCTGTGTGGGACGGCAGGCGCCCAGTGGGGCCATGGGAGAGGGGCCCGGCGGTCAGGCTCTGGGTTTACACTGAAGGTGGGGCCGAGATGACGCGGAGGCCCTTGGCCTGATGGGGGCGTGAGGTGCACTGTTACTGAGCTGCGGCAGAGGCCACTGATTTGGGCGAACACAACTCCCAAAAGTAAGGCTCGAACATCTTGGTTGGTGGAGAGAGAGACAGATAAACAGAAGAGGAACGTGTGAGTGATAAATGGGTTAAACACCGACTTGACTTGCGGAGCTGGGACTGTCCTGCAGGCAGGGGGCCGGACCCACCCGGGGCTGCGTGAGCCTGGGACGCCCATCAGGCCCCATCCGGCTCATCCGGCTTCGGGCGTTGATGCTGAGAAGGCGCTGGGGTGAGACGTGCGGCCAGGGCGAAGCCGTGGGGCTGTACCGCGTGCGCCAGGAGGCAGGGCAGGGCCCCGCGACATGGAGATGGGGAGGAGCCCGGGAGCAGGGGAGACCGGGCCCGGTGGCCTGGGACTGGGACTGGGACAGATCTGTGGCAGGGGCGCCCTGGGCCAAGGCAGGAGGTGCCTCAGGGAAGGGGGGCGTGGCCAGAGAGTCTGAGGGGACAGGTGAGGGGACAGCCGGAAGTCTCGCGTGAATACCAACACCACGGTCCTCACCAAGTCTGAGTGACACACGCGGTGGGCCAGCGCGGGTCTCCCTAGTTCACAGGAGCGCGGACTCAGCACGCGCTGCGGCCAGAGGCGCTAAGATCCCGTCCGAGCACCGACCCCCGGGGCCCTCAAGAGCGAGACCATGGGGTCCGACAGGGGACACGGCTCCCTTCCGGGGGTAGGACAGGCTTACAGGTCGGAGTCAATATGTGGGACTTTATTCACACCCCGCCCCACAGGGTGAACAGGCCACTGTCCCGCGGCCAGGCTGGGGGTCCGCCTGGGGTCCTGGTCCCCGGCCTGGGCTCACACGTGCTGCCTCCTGTGCCGTAGCACCTCCGTGGGCGTGAACAGGAAGTCCTGCTGGCAGGCCTCACAGTGGTAGGGCCTCTGCAGGGCCGACGCCTTCTGCTGGGGCTCGGGGACAGCTTCTTCAGCCCCTAAGGAAGAGGAGAGGGAGGCTGAGGGGGTGCTCAGCTGCAGGCTCTCACCCCCACTCAAATCCCGGCACCCAAGGGGCTCAGCCTCTCCTAGCCTTTGGGGAATTAGGATCTGCCTCCTCCAGGAAGCCGTCCTTGATTAATCCACACACACGGGCAAGTCTTTGCTGTGCAGGGCGGAGGCAGAGAGACTGAGAGCCCGGGCACCATGCTGGGGTCTGCCCACTGCAGCACACCCTGGGTAACAGTGGGGTGCACGCGGCCAAGGTGGAGCTGCGGGACAGACCCACAGAGAGAGACAGGCAGACAGAAGCACAGGGGCAGACCACAGAAAGACCACAGACAGACATGAATAAGAAAGAGGTGGCTCTCCAGGCCTTCCCCATCCTGGGCTCCGCATTTCTGTGACAAAGTCTGCAGGTGGCACCTGCCAGGGCCAGAGGGCTGAGGGCGTCAATCCTCAGATCGTCCAGTGAATGCCCAGACGCTAAGGAAACCACCGGGGGACGGAGGGACTGCCGGGTGGGTGACGCCCCAGCCCCCAGCCGAGCCCTTACCTGGGGGGCCGTCCCGCGGGGCCTGGGGGCAGGTGTTCTCGTGGGCCATGCGCTCCAGGGGCGTCAGGGGCAGGTGCAGGCCACAGTGGGGGCAGGTCCAGAAGGTGCGGAGGCAGTCGCTGTACAGGTCAGTGTCGCTCTGTGAAGGTGGTGTCAGGGCTCAGGGCTCAGACCCGCCTGGCCCAGCACGACCAGCCCGGGACCCTCCCCTGGGGACCCTCCCCCAGGGGCTGGTGGGCCCCACACTGAAACTGCATCCCTGGACTTAGAATGGGGGGGCTCCCTAAAGCCCCGTCTTCAGGGTAGGAAGGCGAGGGTCCGAGGCGGGGTCCATGCTCACAGTGAGGCAGTTGTAGGTGAGGAAGTCCGTGACTGCGTAGCCCCCTTTAGTAGGGTGGGGGGACAGGGCAGAGCTGCCGAAGAGGCCGGGGAGGCTGGGGGCCGCCGTGATGGTCTGGGGTCCCACATAGAGGTTCTGGGTTTCCAGCCCTGTGAGCCGCCGGAGCCTGTAGGGAATCTGACGAAGGAGAGAGAGGCGGACTCAGCAAGTCACGCTCAGAGCACCCGGGTCTAGCTGTGCCTGAAGCCCAGCCCTGGACCTCTCGCTCACGCGGGCCGACTGCTTGAGCTGATCACGACGTGGTATTGCACCCTCAGGACCAGTGTCCTGTCTAAAGCGTGTGCGATGCCCCACCCCCACCTCAACTGCCTTCCTCGGGACCCCCAGCTCCCCACATCCACATCCAGAGTCTGGCCCTTCCCCCTCCTCCCTCTTGACACGTTAGCCCATCCCCTTCCCCTGGTTCGCTGGGTCCCTCCTCTGCTCCAGGAGATCACCCTGGACTGCACCCTTCTCCCCAGCCCCTGCCACGTGTAGTAGGATCAGGATCAACTCTCAACTCTCCGCCTAAGAGGTGGAGGCTGGTTTCAAATCTGTCCAGTCCTTCCCGCCCGTCGTCCAGGAGAAGACCCCTCACAGCTTCCCGCTCATCCTGCACGCCCTTGGCTGTCACCGAAGGGGACCTGAGCGACGCCTGCGGTAGGCGACTGATGAGTCCCGACAACAAGGGCCACAGGGGTTAACAGCTGGTCTCTGGAGCCGGGCCCCGGGGGTCACACCCCGGCTCCAGCCCCTGCCAGCTGCGTGACCCTGGGTTTGTCATCGCCCTCTCTGGTTTGAGAACTCCCGAATTCACGCACAGTCAGTGAACCGGAAGCCAGGCCTTCAGGGGGTCTCGATCCCATGGCGGATGCCCTCTCAGGCCAGGGGTGTGGGTGCCTGGGCACTGGGTACCTTGGATGCCATGAACTGCAGCAGTCCCCTGCTCAGGGCCACCACCTCCTTGTGGCTGATGCGACCGTCCTCCTCCTCCTCCTCCTCCTCCTCCGGCAGCCGCCGCCGGGCCTGATGAGCCAGCTGGCGGTCCAGGGCACTTTCCCAGTGGGCTCGGAGCCGCAGCGAAGCCGCCAGGAGCCGGATGGCATTCTCACTATCCGCAAGCTGGAGCTCCAGCCAGCCGTCAGCCACCAGGCGGGAGCAGTCAGCATTGGTGTCCAGGGACCGGCTGAACAGCAGGAGGGACTGGAAGAGAGCGGGCAGAAGACAGGCAGTGGGTGAGAGACAGGATGCCATCTTAGAGGGGCCCCCACCTGGCTGGGCTCCTGCTCACCTGCCCATTCATCCACCCACTTGTCCATGCATCCACCTGTCCATGCATCCACCTGTCCATCCATCTACCTGTCCATCCATACGCTCGTCTATCCAACGTACCCATCGGTCCACCGACCACCCCCCGCACCCCTGCCAAGACGCCTGCTGAGCGCCTCCTCTGAGCCGGCATTCTTCCAGGTGCTGGAGACACAGCTGGGAATGAGGCAGACTGAGTCCCCGCCCTGTGCAGCTGACATTCAACTTGGAGAGATGGACTAATAAAGACTAGAGTGAAATACAGTTCGCTCTGAGAAGGCGGGACTCCTGGCCCGTGTTGGGGGCGGACGGCTGAGGGAGTCTGTCTTCATGGGCCACCCACGCGTGCACCTTTGCTGACACTTCTCAAATGGTGTCCCTACCCGTCATACACGTTGCTCTCTCTATGTTTTATCCTCAAATACACGAATACTGAACGCTCGTTCACGGGACGCACACGGAAGGACACTGCTGTCAACAACTTCGAAGGCATCAAGAAATTCAAAAGGAAAGCCACCTATCGAAATAAGTGGCGAGTGGACAGACGTAGCAAAAGACCAATGTCATTTGAAGAATCTGGGGAGTGAGGGTCTGAGTACTCGCCAAACACGTTTTCCAGCTCCTACTTGAAAACTGTCACCATGTGTTGGGGAAAGTCCCTTGGGATGCAGGACTGACCAGCGGTCGATGGTCTGGGGGGCTGGGTGACGGCACGGGATGGAGCAGGGTTCGGTTTGCCATTCTGTCTCCTTCTGTGTACGTTTAAAACTCTCCGTCATGCGCACGCTGCAGGGAACTGAAATGCCGGGGGCATCTCGGCTGGCGAATCTCTGCCTCCTCCCCGAGGTCCGTCCTTTCCAGCACCGACGAGAGCCCCTGGCACCATCCTCTATGTCCATTTGTGTTTCTGTTTACCGTCCGCCTCCCCCACTCAGGTGTGAGCCCCACAAACCCAGGGAGTTTGTTGTTCCTGACCATGACCACACCCCCAGCACCTAGAAGAGTAATCAGCGCCGGGGGTGCAGGCAGGAGCTCAGTAAATGAACGAATACGTAATTGAGCAGGTTCGAGCTAGGGATTCACGGTGTCGACAAAATCTCCCAAGGTTTCGGGAGCCTGAAGGATTTCCCTCTTTCCTCCACTCCACGTTCCCTGGGGTCAAAGCGAGGGGGTCCGGATAACGGGGAGTCCCATCTGATAAGCAGGAGGCATTAGGTGCAGGCTGTGGCCCTGGCACTCTGCCTCTGCCACTTGCTCACTCTGTGGCTTAGGCAAGTGACATGCCTCTC